>NW_024884697.1:2979683-3090261 GCF_019232065.1 Centrocercus urophasianus | reverse complement strand
CTTTTTCTTTCATTTCATTTACTTTATTATCATCTAATCTAATCTTCTCTACACTTCCCTCGTCTTTTTTCCACTTCTATCTTCGCCATTCCTCTCCTCTCCTCTCCTCTCCTCTCCTCTCCTCTCTCTTTTGAGAATTTCCTGAGAGAAATGCTTTTCCTAGGTTCTAATTTTACAAGATGTTGGCTAAAATAAAGATGAAAAATAAGATTCTAACAGAGAAAACATTTAATTTCTCCACTGGGCATTTCTGAGCTTCGCAATGCATGAATAAAGAGGAAAAAATTATATATTTGGCAAGGGGTGACTTTGTTTTCAGTGTAAATCAAGAGAAAGGGCAAATCAGGTAAAAAATTATCATTGCATTCCTCTGTTCTCTAGAGTTTCACCAACATTTTAGAAAGTCACTTGGCTTCCCTCATTGTTCCTCACTGACAAGACACTTCTACTATGTTTTGAGGAGGGATTGGATTTGGACATGTTGTTAAGCCAAGACTTACATGTATGTGGAAAAAAGTCAGAGGAGTTGTAGTGAAGGGTGATGAAATGAGTAGGACTGCGTTGTCATAGGTGAAATACTTTGCATAATAATAAAATTCAAGTAAGGATGAGGAATGGGCTTTGACTTTTATTTGATGATTTAATTGGGCTCAAAATAACATTTAATAAGCAAATGAAACTAGTACAGGGCTCAGTTTGTCCTGCTCTAGTCTGATCAATTGCTAGGCCTCCAGAGGTCCTAAGGCAGAAAGGACTGAAGTAAGGATGCCCAACATTGGGCTGACAGACGTGTTTTACCTATGAAGTTATTTCATCTGATCTATGGTTAACTTCCAGCTTTCCTTTCCTAACAGAGACTAGGAGATGGGGGCTGGGAAAATTCTAACAAAAAGATTGCATTTGTAGCGTCCAATATAAAAATAGATGGACATTATTTTCCTGGGAAACCATTTAGAAGAGCTCATCATGCATTGCACACCATGCCACTGGAAAAACAGTAGTATAGAGCCTTTGTGTACCTCCATAGGAAGCTGTCAGAGAACAAGCTTGAGGATGAAGACGCAGCACGGACAGCCACTGCTGATGTCCTTGCCTTCAAGTAGAGACATTCTGGACAGGTAGCATTTGTAAAATACACAACACCTTCTCATTCATGAGAGCTGCATTCCTGAGCTTTGATGAATAGGTATGCTAATAGAGAAGAGATTTAGGTTTTGGTTTAAACCTAAGGAACATTTGAACCTGGCCATTGTGTTCAGCCAGACAAGTTCACACAGATTTAAACAAATGACAAGCTTTCCAAGGCTCCATTAACTCCTTTAATTCTTTGCAGGTTGTACGTCGTGTCCCAAGACAGACCAGATTTTTGCAGAGGCTGGTATGTATCACCCTGTCTTTTACTTCATGAGAATTACACTTGCTCTGAGCATCTATATGTATGTGCATCCCTGTGCCCAAGAGTAAACTGTATCAGTCAGTGATGGTAGGGGTGTGATTCTGGGGAAAAAAATCTTAATTTTGAGTCATCCAACAGGTACAAGTTCTTCTAACTCTTCCCAATCCATCTTCTCAGCCACAGATTTGGGTAGTATCCAATGCTGTCATCATCAACCATGCAATGAACATGAATGAGACTGATGAAATCTCATTGAATTTCAAGAGAAAAAGAGAGTTCATTTTGAAATTTGAAGATCTGTTGTTCTCTGTTTATACAGAAGCCAGAATTTATTGAAGAAAGAGAGCAAAGAAGCCAGTATCTTCCTTTTGGTGGGGGAATCTAAGCTTTAAGATGTACAGAAAATTTGTCAGATCTGGCTATGTTGCTGCACTGAGATTTGCATGGCTTAGATAAGAATATGGCTACAGCCAGTGAAATCGCTATTCATGGCCAGTTATTTTCCTGGTTTCTTTTCTCTGGAAAAGAACTGGAAGAACTCATTTCACACACTGAACAGCCATCAGTAGCTTCCGGCTCCTTTGATCTTTGACACTTGAATCAGCACCCTAAGGGATAGCAATCCTCAATCTTATTACTAGTTTACAATTTCTAATCTGACATGCAGTCAGTATATTTTGATGAAAGCAACTGATAGAGGCAAAAATGTGGAGTGAATTTCATTTATCTTCAGCTCTTTTCTGTCTTTCCAAAGATTTCTTATAAACAAACACAAAATAATATGTTTGGCAGAAAATTTTCAGCTCCCACTTCATCATAATAACTGGGACATCTTCAAAAAGCCTCCAGCCAACCTTTATTGTAGCAAAGTGCTAATCCACTGCCTTGGCACTCCCTGACTTTATTTTTAACAGGAATAATAAATCACAGCAATAATAATATTAAACAAATGGGTTGTTTTGTTTTGTTTCTCCTTTGTGCTGTCTCTCTTCTTCTGAAGACCTTAATAAAAAGTGGGGAAAACAAGCAGGCATTTGTGCAGCTGTAAGTCAGAGAATCAAGCACTGACGGATTGTGTAAGGGCTCCAGGGAACATGCGAGAATCACAGACTGGAACTTGGGCTGCCCGCCAAGCCCGACCTAGCAACCTGTTTTGAAACCGCCTCTGCCCCCAGCATTTATATTTTCTATATACAAGAAATGGCAGATCCCTTCCAGGGCCGTAAGGCTCTTTCATCCCCAGTTGTATATGATGCCCTGGCACAGTGTTTGCTTTCCCCAGCAGCAACATCTACTCACCACAAGGAGGAAGAAGTGCTGAATGTATTTTTTTTCCGTTTGTTTTTGCCATTTGACTGTGAAGATATTAGAACTGGAGCTTTTTTCAAGGGATGCAGAGTTTAACAGAGATCAGTTGAAACTAGTAGATAATGGACTTGGTAGAAAACATCTAAAGGATGTGGTTCTTCATGTAAAACAGAATCATAGAATTGTTCAGATTGGAAAAGCCCTAAGATCATCTAGTCCAACCATCTACCTGCCACCACTATTGCCTACTAAACCATGTCCCTAAGAACAACATCTTCACATTTCCTGAACATCTTCAGGAATGATGTTTATAAAATGCCACACTGGGTATAGGAATTCCTTCAGCCACTAATTAGAGGAGACTGAGAGAAAATTCTTGAGCTTTAGTACCAGGTTGGCCAGATCTTAACACTCTTCTCTGAGCATGTACTATTGATCCCTGCCAGTGGCAGGCTACGTTCTTGTTTTGACAAGTCAAGATCTGCCACTGCAAAACCAGTCTGTATCTCAGCTATTTGCTGTTGAGCTTTCAGCCTGGTTTGTACCCACAGATTGTGATGAAATGCAGAAAATGAGAGTGAATGCAGGACATTTGGATCTAAGGAATTTGCTGCATTTTCAGGTTCTCTCTTTCGCTTCTGCAAATCCTTTTTAACACCTGATAGGCCACAGGCAGTTGATGGTACAAAAGAGTGAATGGAACATCATCCCATTAGATCTTGAAATGTGCCTGCAACATCGCTCCAGATTAAAACTCCCCATCCTCTCCACTTTCAGCAGATAGAAACTGAAAATTCATGCCTATGTGTGCGGGAAAATCCTAAGAACATGCTGCCCCATATTTTGGGAATATTGTCCCAGTCATCACCAACTGACTAAAAGCCCCTTGTGGCCTACGGGTGGACATCTACATTAAGTAGATATATTCTAGTCTAGATATGTCTCATTGAGCTGTCTGCAATTAGTGAACCAGCTCACACTGAAAATGAGTTTTTGCCATTGTGCTCCATGGGAGCTGAACCTGTGCTGAGGAGGATGTACATGGAGACAGAACAAATCAGATATTCTCCAGCTGTTAAAGACTTCTCTTGTGATTAGGTCCATTTCAGACATATCCAAGCCTTGAAAGTGTAGGCAGATGGGGCCTTATTTCCAGCTATTGATAGTTTCATCTTTGTTTCTAGTGGATTCTCATCCTTTCATTTGCCTGGAAGCCACTAGCCCAGCAGCTTTATTAGCTGGATGCTCATTTATTGCTATTCTGATGCCATCAGCTACCGCAGAATATTTTCTGTTTCATACTTATTCATACAACAATTGATCCCTTTGTTAAGCCATTTGGGAAAATTGTTTTTATTGGGAGAAAAAGGCTGGTAGTGCAGCTGAAGAACATGTTTGTGTTTTCACAAGTCTCAGGGGGCTATGATTTTTTAGTAGCCTCAGTAGGAATAAATTCTTGATGTACTTGGTTTAGCAAAATTGCTCTTTACTTGCAACATATTTTACTGTTTAGCTCCCTTCTGCTTTTGAAGTTTCAGACTTCAATGGTTTAAAGCAGCAAATAGATTATTTTCTAACGGGCTACTTACAGTTAAACACACTGAAGTCTTCTAGGATGAAAACTGTTGAGTTCCATGGAGATGTTGCTGTCAAAAATCATCTTAGACTGAAGAAATGCTCCAACCCCAGACACATTCCCATGCAGCAGAAATTGGCTTCCAGCTTCCATTGCTACATCATGTGTCATTCTCTGAAATTTCTGCTACTTCTCTGCTGGAAGAAATCCAACATGGGCTAAAAGGCTTAAAATATTTTGTTTGAGATGTCACTGTGTCAGTGTTTCTTATTAAGTCTCTTCCATCCATTGGCTGAGACCTCCAGCATTGATTCTCAGCAGAGGAGGACTCAACTCACTCCAGTGACAGCAGTTTTTCTGTTTACAAAACTTACGGATCTGACTGTGTCAGTTTTAAGATGCTGCTCCATGCGCAGTGATCTCAGTCTTTCAAGAAATCTTACATCTGCTCTTGTGACATCAGTTCTGGACCCTATGGGGAGATATTTTGGGCTTCTCTTCCAGGCCAAAATGGGCTAATCCTCACTGTCTCGAATAGTCAGAGTTGAAGAGTGCGACTTAGGATACAGATGGATTTTATCAGTGTATTTCACAACACAGATGCTGGCAAAATCAGAGCTCTTGTGCTGCCTAGACCCTTCCTGAGAACTGGAGAATGACTGTAGTTTTTTGACCTTGTGTACGAACAAAGACACTGCCATGTCTTTTTAAGTTTAACTTTTGCATCTCACCTGATATTTTGGAGGCAATCCTCACCTTGCTTGCTGTGTTCCTCACAGGGAGTCAAAGACTCATTGTAAAAGGGTTCATTCTTTGAGAATATTAAATATTAAACCCACTGTAAAATTGAAGGGGAGAGTTACCTAACTCACTGTTAATGGGTAACCTTTGATATCTACAGGAAACTAGGCCTCGGATGTCTGAATTCTCAGTGAAATCCACAATCATTTCTCGCTATGCTTTCACCACGGTGTCCTGTACAATGGTGAACAGTGGATCCGAGGCACGAGAAGCCGTGTTTGAGATGCAGATCCCAGCTGCAGCTTTCATCTCCAACTTTACCATGTACGTAAGTAGTTCTGACAGCTAGGTGAATGCTTTTTCCATCTCACAAACAGGTCTCTGAGATTTTAAACACTGGCTAGCCTGCAGTTGGACTGTATCAGTGCTTTTTTGCATTTAGAATAGTTGCACTTGGAAAATACACACATGGTATACTTCATCCAAGAATATCATGGCCTCACAGCACAGAACAAATGCTTGGAGGACAGGATACTAAGATTCAAGCCCTCATTGTACATGTGGAAGAGCATTCTTCTATTTCCCATGTGAGTGCACTTTAATAAATTCCTTCTCCTCTTTCTCAGATTTGGACCAGAACAACTCTTCTAACCTTTCCAATTAAAATTTCAGCAACACTAGCACAGCATATTTATGTCTCCTAACTCTGTGGTGCCTCAAAAGCTTCTTATTTTTCTACGTTTTCACAATCTCAATGAAGGACAAGGGTCAAATCACAAAATCATAGAATCATAGAATCACAGAATCACTCAGGTTGGAAAATACCTTAAAGATCATTGAGTCCAACCACAACCTAGCCATAATACTCTAACAACCCTCTGCTAAATCACGTCTCTGAGCACCACAACAATCAAAACAGAAGACAGGCTGACCTGTTGCTGGAGGCGCTAGTCATTCTCTGGGTAGCAGGGCAGGCAAAGGGCGATCAACTCACACTCAACTAACTCATTAAGGAATAAATGAGGCACTTGGTTTTAAAATGTTTTTAGTTTGGTCATGCTAAGATTCCTCCCTATGGGTAGAAATTACTGCCACAACTTTGTCCCTCGCTATAGCAGATGAGGGGTAAGCTTTTTTTAGGAAAACTTCCTCTTGGGTTGAGTAGAAGGTAAATTAGCCTTTTGCCATTGCCCATCCAGGTCTGTAACTCATTCCCAGAGAGATGTATTTTTGTCAGCAAAGCAGCTACTTGAGAGAAGCAATTCTGAATATCACCACGTGCACTGACACAGATGGTGGATTTGGGACCATACATGAAACAGTGCTTGTTGAGAGCCTGGCAATTGCTTTGCTTTCAGGCTAATGTCTTTGTGCTCTGAAGATTTTATACTGGCATTTAAGAGAAGTTAAGTTCTGGGGTAAAAATGTGCTCTTCCAGCGAAAGCAACCAGGGCACTTCTGAGTCAGCTTCTCTCCCACTGATCTGAGTGAACTCAATAAGAGTTGTGCTAGTAACTGTCCACATGTGCACAGTCCATGCGCCCTTCTGCAGAGAGCTGCACAGAGAGCTGCACGCTGTTTGTAGGTGCGGATCAGTCATGCTGACATCTCTGATCTCTCTAGGAGCATTGGCAACAAGACTTACTATGGGGAGGTCACAGGGAAAGAAAAGAAGCACAGCAATGATGACAAAGCAAAGACGAAGAAACCTCCAAGTCCTGTGAACGGAAGGCAAGTGTCATGCATTCAACTATGTTCTGAGAAGTAATGTACTCTCCTCCCATATTTATTTCTGGTTGCTTTGGTATACACACGTATAGATCTGTAGGAAGAGGAAGGAGCTGAACAAAACATTGTCTTCACTGCCTAGTGTCATTCCCATGCTCCAAGTAACCTAAATGTGTGCGTGACCTTTTTGACTCTGTTACACAACTTTTTCACTTCCAAGGAGGTCCAGGATGTCTAACTGATATACTTGAGAGGAAAAGAAATCTTGTTACCTCCTGAATAACTGGCAGTAAAATTAAGACACACTGCGCTTCAGTAAGTTACAACTTCAAGACTGCAAAGATATTCAGTAGTAGAACCACAGGTACCCTTTTGCAGTCTTGTCTATTTGCCCTGTTCTCAGTGCTTGACCATGCGTAGTCTTTTTTTGCCACATGCTGTCAGAAAGTCCCATCTCTTTAACAATCTGCAATCCTATGTTCATCTGAAGGCACTTTGGCAGATCTGCAGGCTATTCTCCTCCTCTAATTTGACAAGTACCCAGGTTCTCCTATATAACTTACAAAGAGTTGCAAGTCTGAATGGATTTTTCTGCTTTAGAAAATCCTGCATGACTCCTTGTTGCCTGTGATAGTAAAGCTACTCCAGTGTGAAACACATGATCAAGAACACATAACTAGACCATTACTTCTCATATTAGAAAAATGATGAACTGTACAGAGGGAGAAATCTGACAGAAATCTGAACTCGTGTGAAAAGAGAATAGGTATCTTTATTTTCTGTCTTTCATAGAAAATCTAGAGAGAAAAAGAATAATTACGTGTCAAGTTCTAAACAGACAAAATAATGTGTTCTTCCTATAAATCATGTTTCTTGCCACTAAGAATTAGGGATGTCAAGATCATTGTGGATTCAAAATGTGACTAGTCTGGTAAAAAAAAAAAAAAGTCACAAGCTTTTAACAAAGGACAGTCTCTCAGGATCCAGACATAAAAGGGAACCTGTCACATTGTAGTCACTTGGAAGAGAAGAGCCCTTTCAGAGAGGTGTCCAGAGATGGAAATGTCTTTGTAGTCCTGTTTTTCCCTTCTGAGTATGTAGAGATAAACAGCTAATAATAGGGAAGAGAAAATAATTTGTACTTTCCTTAAGGTACTGCAGTGAGTCACTGGGGCAAAGGAAAGAATTAAATATGGGTCTTACAAATCCTTGTGTTTAGAAACCAAGAGGTAGTCTTTCTTCTGGTCCTGCTCTATGCTATATATGTTTGACATATTCCTCTTTTCTTCCAGAGAGAATGGCTATGAGACATTCAAAGCTTCAGTTTTCATTCCTCGGAAGATGCAAGCCAACTTCCTACTGCATTATGAAGAGCTCTTGCAAAGGCGATTGGGAAAATATGAGTATATGGTCAGCATCCGGCCCCAGCAGCTGGTGGGGAGGTTACGAGTGGAGGTGAACATTCTGGAGAACTCAGGTATCATTTCACTGGAAGTGCCTCCCCTTCGAAACAGCAAGCATAAAGGCAATGGAAAAGCTGAAGGTAAGGCGAGATTTTATGATCCATGATTTTGTTATTCGTGACATCCTAATAATTTCTTAGGAACTGGATTGGAACTGTTGCGAGTTCTCTGGGGCATTCTTGAGTAACTGCATAGACTTGGTTTTCATTCATTTACCTTCTGCTCCAAATGAGCCAATAAACAAAACCCCAACATTGTATTAAAGCCTCATTGCCCAGGATCAAGGCTATTGTCACAAAATAAAGGAAACAAAGATAACATGGCAAATAAACACTAGGAACTCATTAGGTGTGAGTTACTCTGAAAAATTCCAGCTGTGACTAATTTTTAGAATACTTATTTTAAAATTATTATTATTATTTATTTTATTATTATTATTATTTTTATTTTCCTTTATGAACACTTACAGTAGTCACTGTATGGCAGGTACACTGCACCCAGGGGTGGCTGCACTTACGTGATAAGCAAGTCTCCAAACACTGTGGGCTGTCAGCAATTTCTGTTTAGAGACCTTTTTCACTCACTGGCAGGGCAAACTCCAGTTTCAAGAAAGTTGGTGTAGCGAATATGACAAGAAAAAGTTTTCAGGATTATCAACTCTGTGAAGTTGGATGGTGGGAATTCAGTCTTAGTGCAAAGGCTGATGGCATTTGTCATAATTTCTAGAGACAACTGTCTGCGTGGTATCTGTGCATAAGCTCATAAGAACTTTGAAGGTTATTAGGCTGATCCCATTCAATTCAATACGGCTGTTTTCTATTGTCTTTAGAAGCTTGGAACTGGGCCTTCAGGCCTTGTGCTCAGTATTTGAGCAGCTTCTTCTCTGGCTCTACATCTACTGGGAACTGCTCAGTTGAAGTGAACTGTTTTTTCCATCCACCCATGCCAAGGCAAGGATCGGAAATCCTGCTTTTTAGAACATGGGAAATTCCATGAGGAAAAACCACTTTCCAAGTGTCTACTTTTATCCCAGCCATCCTTGGACTTGTCCAAACATCAAGCATAAATTAATGATTTTTAGTGTAAACTAACAGCGAGAAGCACAGGATACTGGGACTGATACATGTTGGCAAAAAAGAAATGGTAAAGTTAAAAGGGTGAGTCTGACGTGGAAGCAGGATGTAGAAGCTTGTGAGACTTGACCTCCGTTACTCTAGCTGACATAATACCAGTCAAATCAGTGAAGCTGTTTGTGTTGGTCAAGTGAAGACTGTGATCAGGGAGTTAAACTGATCACTCAGTCTGGTACTACTGATTTCATCCAAATAGCAGTGAAATAAGTGTTTAGACAATGCTCTCAGAAATGTAGTTTGAATTTTGGGTACCCCTGTGTGGAGCCAGGAGTTGGACTTGATGCCCCTTATGGACCCCTTCCAGCTTGGGATATTCTATTATTCTATGACTCTACAAAGTCAATGGCCCTGCTGACTTGAACTAACCTCAGGTCAAGCCACATACAGCTAATTAGTCTCCCTGCTATACATTCATGCACTGTGTAGTAAGCGTGCTCTGTACCTCATCAGGAGGACAGGAATCCTTTTCCTCCTATTAGGGACTATCACAGTGCATTGTGGCATATGGTTTCCTGCAGAACATCTGCCACTGATCAGTGTTGGAGATGGTCTAAGCAGAGCAGACACACGGTTGGTCTAGTACAGTGTGGAAATTCTTGTGTAAATGCTATACAGGGAAAAATCCTGTAACTTGCTCTCCAAATGACAATCTGTTAGCACTGATAATTCTTGGCACTGTGTCTGAGATTCAAAACAATACTTTTAAAATGGACCCAAGCTCTATGATTCTAAAATCCACCCTATCCAGCAAAATGTGATAAATAGATGTGACATTACAGTGCGGAAAGCAACTGAAATTCACATTCCTTTGCTTAATCCTTATTTAGAATTGCTGCTACAAACTCTATTTTCAGTGAGTATATACAATTTGTGGAATTTTTTGCCCAGGGAGGTGGTGGAGTCACCGAGCCTGGGGGTGTTCAAGGAAAGACTGGATGTTGTGTTGAGGGACATGGTTTAGTGGGAGCTATTGGGAATAGGTGAACGGTTGGACTGGGTGATCTTTTAGGTCTTTTCCAACCTTGGTGATTCTATGATTCTATGATTCTATGAATATGTTTTCTGAGGTGAAATCACTGCTGTGGAAGTTTTTGAAGTGCTAAACATGCTTTTGGGGTCCACTATTAGCAGGCAGGAGTGTGTTATGTGTCTTTTAGACCAAGGCTTCATTGGTACTCAGGTGACCAATGCTCTGATGAATATGTAAAGTTAAGAAAATCAGTTGGGTTTGTAGAGCTCCTTTCTGATCTGAAGGAAAATGAGGAAATAAGGACTAATAGGCAGACAAAAAAAAAAAAAAAAAAAAAACCACACACAAAAAAAGGAAAAATAAATCAAAAAGACTTGACAGAGGATCTCAGAAGGTTCTCATACAGGTCTCGGAGAACAACTAGTTTCAAATAGGAGAGATTTATTGCGTGCGACCTTTTCTGACCAACAAGATCAACCACAGTTGGAGTAGACAATAGGAACTTCCTGCTTCCTGAATGTAAGTGGGAATCACAAAAATACTCCCAGAGAGAGCAAGTTCAAGGCACTTTGAAATCCATCATACTCCAATCTATTTTCATCTCTTTACCTTGATCCAGAAAGCAAATCATCTGAGCCATTAGTCTCTGCAAAGCCTTCTTGCTCATAGGACATCCAAAGACCCAAGACCATTAGTAAAACTAATGTGAAAAAAAAACCTTTAGGTGCTCCAAAGTTGAGAAATGGCTGATCTGTATTGTGTGGACCAATTGTCCTACATTTGTTGTGCTTTTCTACGTGCTGTCAGTAGATCCAATACCCCATGCAGGAAGCTTAATTGAAAAAAAGTTTTCTGTTTAATGTTCATTCACAATTTGCACTTTTGACCCTAGCCAAACTGCTAATATCCATACAGTCTGTGACAAATAGAAGAGAAAACTTTAAGACTTACTGGCAGAAGATGCCCCTTGATGTGACAGAGTGACTGACACTTTTTTAACATTTAAGGGCATAGCACAGAAATTGTAGCAGTTGACACAGAATAGTTCATTTCTGTCAATTTTTAGTTGCCCAAGATACAAAGATTGGACTTGATTCCAAATTTTCCAGGTATTCTTGCAACGTCAGCTGTGCTTTGGTCTAGGAAAGCACTCTCTACATCCTCTCTGAATATGGAACAGAGACAAAGTGATAACAGGTCTTTTCAGGATATTTCTTTTGTCAGTGACTTCTTCACACAGTGCTCCATCTGGGAGTTGTATTTTTCCCAAAGGAAGATAACAGACACGTGAGTTTTGGAAAGTAATCCTTTGGCTTGTGCAGGTGTTTGCTTCTGTTACATACAAAGCCCAAAACAGGAGATGCTGAGGTCAGTGATGGTGGACATTTCTGGTGACCTCAGAGTGAAGCCATTTTCTGGATGGTGTCCCACTCAGCATGCTCAGGGCTGACTGTTCTCATCCTTTTCCTCCAGAGCAGTGATTTGAGAACTAGCCATCATCTTGGGTAGGGAGACACCATGTTGTTTGAAAATGACTCTATTTCTCTTTAAAGTCAGTTGGACTAGATTATCATAGAAATCTTTTCCAACTTAATCATTGTACAGTTCTATGAAGGATCTAGATTGCCGGAAGGTTTTTATTTCTTATCACAGTTGTTTGAAAGCTACCACTTGTTAGCAGAGGATGAACTTTGCATTTGAGTTCTATTCATCACTCTGCCAATTTCTAAAATAATTTGGGCTTAACTTTTCATCATGTGGAGACTGTATTCTTACATGAAAAAATGCTTTTACTTGCTTAGCTTACTTAGCTGAATTTGGTGGAAAATTTATCTGAAGACTATTAATTACCTCAACACGAGCATGGGTCAGCGTAGGTCTCTGGAGCTCATCCATGCTTTGAACTCTGCAATATTTCATAGATTTACCCCTCCCAGTCACTTATCTGAAAAGAATTTGGCCTGTAAACAGGGGAGAGTAATTGTGATTCAGATACTAAGTGCTGTCTAAAAGGGAAAGCTGGGGGATGACATAGTAGTTGTATTCAAAGACATACAAGGCTGCTCCAAGCAGAAAAGAAATACTATTCTTACTATGCCAACAAAAGACAAAAAAACCCCACAGGTTTGTGATACAGAAACAAAAATGTAAATTTGACATTGAAAATATCTTCATAAGAGTGAGAAGTTGAAGTTCTAGCAAGGGCTGGTAAGGGCAGATATTGAGCTTTCATTACTGGAGGTCTGTAGTATTTCCAGATAACGTGATAAAAGTAAATAGGAAGAAATTGGGACTGGGAGAGTGGAATGGATTAAATAGCCTGTCTTCCAAAGCTGATTTCTATTGTTCTATTCCAGAATGGAAAAAAAAAAAACAACCCAAAAAAACCAACCAAAACATTTTGGATCTTTTTTAATCAGTCCATATATAGAGATATATCCCAGAGATGAGAAAAGAGTGATGGTCAAGATGGTGGGAGGTGCTTCCCCAGATATTCCTGTCACTGTGTGAGGCAGCCTTGGCAAGCTCCACTCTGAATGTTCCTAAAGACCTGTCTGTGTTAGAGGGAATGACACTTCTCACCTTCATACACAGTGTTTTGAGAATAGTTGAGGAAAGCAGTGTGATCCACATAATCCCATCTAGATTCCATTGTGCTTTACAAACCTGGATGCATATGATAATGGCCATTTAAAAGATGAGGAAGTGTAGAGCACAGAGCTAGTTTCATATGGTCAAAGAACACAGAAATGCTGGAACTGTAACTCACATTGTCATAATATGCTGTTGAGCACAGCATAGTATGCTCAACCCACCAACATACATAAGGCAGGGAAACACAGAAGTGAAGTCCAAAGGTCACAGCCTGGTAAAAGGAAAGAACTTCTGTTTTCAGTCTAAGATTGCTTTTCACTAATCCTGATGTGGTCAGGCAACCCAACCAGTGGCAATGCTTGCTTTTCAGTTATTGAGAAGTAATGTGAAACCCTCAAATAAATAAGAAAATGTAAATGAACAGTAAAGTCATTTTTATGAATTCTGGACATTTCCTGCACTCTGTCACTTAAATGGGACTTTGGAAGACAGGCTGAAAATCCAGGAAGGCCAACACAAGCAAACTGGATGCACTGTGTGTTACAAACATATTACATACATTGGTTCATTAGATGAGAGGGCAGCTACAATAGTAAAACCAAATCCAAGGAGACAAAATCATACAGAGCTAGTGATTTACGAATTTTCTCTGTCCAGAGAAATCTGAACTGTACACAGACTGTAGAGTAAATGTCAAAGTTCTGGGCAGTCACAACATAAGCCTCCTTTAAGATCTGACAATTGTGTCCTGAATTGATTCACACGCATTAGGTGAGAAAACTCAGTTACTGTTGGGATGTGTGAATTAGAAGTGGCTTAGTCAGAGAAGCCGTAGAATCATATGATCATAGAATGATTTGGGCTGGAAGGGACCTTTAAGATCATCCAGTTCCAACCCCCCTGCTACAGGCAGGGACACCTCCCTCTAGACCAGGTTGCTCAAAGCCCCACGCAGCCTGGCCTTGAGTGCTTCCAGGTAGGGGGCATCCACAACCTCACTGGGCAACCTGTTCCAGTGTCTCACCACTCTCACAGTAAAGAATTTCTTTCTAATATTTAGTCTAAATCTATCCTCATGATGCAGAAATAATTGCTGGCTTTACTGAAGTTGAGTAATATCTGCCATGCAGCTTCCTTTTGTCAAGATGAGTTTGTTTCCAAATCGTAGTCCTCCAACTATTTTTGTGTCTTAAGAGGAAATACCTTCCTGCCCAAGGAGTATGCTCTTGTATGCTCTCAAACAGACTCACAAGACAGCTATAAAACAAAAGCCAAATGAAGGTGGAAAAGAAGTCTTAGAGTGCTATTCATTTATGACTTTTAATTTCATTTCTTTGCCTGGAGAAGTCTAGATTATACATAACACTTTAGGGTAAACAACACCGCTTTAGCTGACCATTCTATAAAACCACAAGAACCCTGTTCTTGTCATTTCTATAAACTTCAACCTGTGAGAAGTCAGGAGAGTTGTGCAACTACTTCATGCCTCCATTTTCCCACTAGTTAAATGGACATAATCATATGTATCCGATTTTTTAAATCGCTGTGGGATCTGGATGCGAGGTGGATGATGTTCAGTCTTGCATACAGCTGTCATGTTGTGTTCTTCTAATGCTGCTCAAGGCACTTTAAAAAGGTGGAGAAGTGCCACTACTCATTACGATGACAGTATTATAGGAACCCCTGGAGAGGAATATTGGATACAGGACTTAAAGATACACTTAGTAGGTTTGTGCATAGCAAAAAGACAGGAAGTACCACCCAAAGAGACAGCAAAGAATTTTCATATCACTGTAGAAAATGATACTGTCTTTCTCTGAGATGCCCTCTGAAAGGCATGTCTGTCTCCATTGACCCTGGGAGGTCTCTAAGATATAAGCTTGAGTTGTATCTCTGGGATGCAGTTTGCATGACTGCACTAGTTGTTGGATCAGTAAGTCAGACTGAAATTACAGTGACTATACTCTCAGCTCTTTGCTGAACATAAAGGGATCTAAGGTGACTTGCTCAGATGCAGACATTACACAGACACTTATAATCAGCCATATCAATCCCACCTCAGAAGTTTATAGAATATCTGAACAAGTCACCTCAAGATCTCTTTATAATCTGTCGAGACAAATCTGCAGTATGATTCATGTCCTAGAAGAAATGTTTGAATAAGTCAAATGAATCGTGTATTGCCTGGAAGGAGCTCAGGTATAGGATCTGCATGCTAAATGTACTGAGTTGGTTGGTATTAAGATCTGTACGTGTCTGAAGCTGGATTTGTATTATTCACAGGAAGTGATTAGAAGTCATACAGAGAATATCTGGCCTTTGAGTTCAGTGACTTCCAAAAAGCAGTGAGCATAGGAATACTGGATAAACATTTCTATCCCTGATAACATGGCAATCTTGGGGTAGGGGTTATTAAGTTCTTATTTTATCATTGGTAAGATGAATCTTTAATCTTAGCACGTAACTGTGCTAGTAGACCTAACTTCATGGTAATACACTGTGTGTGGTGCTTAGACATATGTAAGAAAATAGGAAAAACCTGTAATACTGTGGTTTTATCTCAACAGGTGATGTCTCTCCTCCTCCTTCTACTGTGATTGGACAAACCAAAACCTTAGCTAAAGTTACATTCAGTCCCAATGTTGTCGAGCAAACCAAGATTGCCCGAAATGGCATCCTGGGAGACTTCATAGTCAGATACGATGTTAACCGGGAGCTGAGTGTCGGAGATGTTCAGGTACTTCACATGGCTGATCTTTTCCATCTTATTAGCTATGCCTGAGAAGGCTTGACTGCCTTGCACATTCTATATATCCTAGCAAATGTTTTCCAAGTGAAGGCTTGAAAAAACTGTCCAAAATAAAGTAAGTTTGCAACCACAAGATAGACTTACAAGAAAGGACATGCTTCACTGAGTTTCTGTTTTGTATTTGCTTTTCAATATATAGACTGCATGCATCTGGATATAGGGCCAGGTACCCACATGCATGTGGTGATTCTGATCCCTGGGTATACATGTTATATCCTTACTACATTTGGAAGAAAACCACTGTCCACCATGCAAGGAGATGCAGAGACTTCAGTAGGCCCCCCACTGTGAATGAACAGAGGACAAGAATCAAGAGGGAAATTGAAGGGAGCTCATCCACCAATGTAGACACACAGATTGAAAGCAATACCAGGTGTGCTCATCCAGTAATGATGTGTCTGGGATACTGAATCACAATCTTCCCTTCATTCCTAAATTCATTTTTCTTCTACAGATTCTTAATGGGTATTTTGTACACTACTTTGCACCCATGGATCTACCTCCCTTACCAAAGAACGTTGTCTTTGTCCTTGACAGCAGTGCATCCATGGTGGGGACAAAACTAAAGCAGGTGAGTCCTTGCATGTGTTACAGACTGGTTGACTTTAAGGTTGCAGAGAACTTGTTTCAGGCTTCATCTTAGCAGGATTCTTCATCACTCTGCATAAAAGGTCAGCGCTGTCAAAACTGAACAGATAAGATTGTGCTGGGCAGTTCTATCCTGTTCATTTTTAAGAGAGGCAGATTAGGGAGAATTCTCAGAACAGTGCATTCAGCAAACCATTGTGTCCATCTTAGCAGAGAGAATACAATTCTGTGTTTACATTACAAAACTCTTGGAAAAACGGTGTATGACTCGATGAGTTCTTCTGAAAGAAAAGTCAGTTTGCCCTGTTTGAGAATCTGATTCTTTCACTGCAAATCTCAGACATTTTCCCAGGACACAGATTTTGACATGAATCAACATATCAAACTGAAGGTCATATTACCAGTGCTGGAAACTAGCTCCAGTCCACAGATCCAACTAGTTGGCTTGGAAGGAGTACTGTGTCTGGGGGAATATAGTCTTTTTCTCAACATGATATTATCAGTACAAACTAGAATCATAGAATCATAAAATCCCTGATGTTCAAAATCACTAAGATCAAACCTAATCAAACCATCAACCTATCAGATCTAATCTAATTGGAATCTGAAACACTTAAATCTGGAACAAAAAATATAGTGTTACAGAAGTTATAGGTACACCTGTCTGGACTATGTAAGGTTGTTAGGTTATTATTTAGTTCCTAAATGCTTAATATATTAAGTTAGAAAAAAATATATATTTAAATGCTTTAAATATTTTAAATCTTAATAAATCTTTGATCTGTAGTTTCTATCATTCTGTTACCAGTCAGTCATCAGAATTCTTATAACACAAAATAAATTCTTGCATTTCAGCAAAGAATTTAAGTGACAAAGAAGCAGAGAGAAATCAATATTTCAATTCTGGTCTGACAGATACATCTCATCTCTGTACTCACACTTCAGACATAAGCCAAGCTGACATCTTATAAATGTGCAAAAGCCCTGGTAGAGGTAGTTCCTTTCCACTTCCTTTGCACTTGAAGACTTGCTCCACAGTTATGAGATATGGAAATGTTGAGTGGCTTCTTTCTGTTGAAAGGCCCACATCTTTGCCTTCTACTTTGTTACCTACTAATGACAGTGGAAACTGTCACTTCTCACATACATTAAGGTGGTCTAAAGTTGCTCGAGGAGATGTTTAGATTACTTATTAGGAAGAATTTCTTCACAGAGAGAGTAGTCAAGCAGGCTGCCAAGGGAAATAGTGGAGTCCTCATGCCTGGAAGTATTTAAGAGATGTGTGGACGCAGCATAAAAGACATGGTTTAGTCTTGGACTTGGCAGGTCAGGTTGATGGTTGGAATTAATAATCTTGAAGGTCTGCTCCAAACTAAATGATTCCATGATTCTATGATACTAAGACACCAGTATAAGGCAGTTTCAGCTTGCATGGATGACATGTTATAACCCCACCAGAACGACTGAAGTCTAATGGCATAGGCTTATGTCAGATTCAGTTAAGGAGCACTAACTAGTCCACTCAGGCTCCTTTGTCACCTGCCTAGAACATGGAATAATAGGAGAAATAAGGAAATTGTGGTTATTTGAAAGTGTGGTTTTTGTTTGTTTGTTTGTTTGTTTTTTCCCTTAACCACTAACACTAGTCTAAATGTCCTTCATGGACACAAACGATGGTAATTCCCTGACAGTTTTCTGTCTTTGATCAAGGACATTGTGGGTGTTTATGCCTTTCTATTTCTGCTAAAATCTTTACCATCTGGTTTCAATGGTGGTCATAAATCTTCATTTAGAAGCTGTAGCTTCTATCAAATTAAATTATCTCCACTTTAAGCTAAAATGACTTTTATGGCTCCTAATTACTTTCCCCAGTGCCTGGAGTAGCAGAGAGCTGTTAACAAACACACCTAGCACTGTACTGAAGCAGGTCTTGAATGAAGATGCCTTTGAATCACTACAAATTCCTCTGGACAGAGCCTGGTTTTTGGTTTTCTGTTACCCTGCTGAAAAATGTCAAGCCTTCCCTTGCTGAATAAACAGATATTACCCAAATGCACCCAGCTCTGCATGCTGTAAGCAGTCAGGAGTACAGCACTGAACCATGGAGATTAGGACTCTGGAGGGCTTGGTGCTGGGGTGAGCTGAACAAAGTTGGTCCTTGGGTTAGCAGATTAACCCTGTACTATGAAAACTTTTATTTTCCTCCTGAGCTAATTAGCTTTTCTTTTCATATACTTACTAGAAACAGCATGACCAGGGATTAACCCTTGAAGGCCTGCTTCATAGCCTAGCTAGCTTCTACTGCTAAAAATACATAAATCTCAGGCTAATTAAGTGGAAATAAATGCCTCCTAAGCCTGAAGCAAGAGATGTATCTAGCCAGGTCTTTTGTCAAGGGTGTATTCAACTTTGTGCCTGTTGCCTCAGATACACTCTTTTAATGGAGAACTATGGGTAAGTTATCTAGGAGTGCTATGTTCAGTAAACATTTATCTTCCTCTGATTTTAACTGCTCCAAAACCCAAAACTTCATTGAGTTATGGCCTGAATCATAAACAGACAATCAAAGAAAACAAAGCGAACAAAACCTAAACAAATACTCCAACTCAAACTGCAGATTAGCTAAGGAATACTCAAGATCTGGGAGTGACTGAACAATAGGTCTCTTATGGTAAACCAGTCACAGCCGTGATTTCTGTTTGCTCAGTGGCCTTTTTACCCAATTGTTGCTATCAAGATGTTTGTTATATTATCGACATGTTCCCTGGTGGCAAGATACATCTGAGCAGAGGAAATGCCTCCTTTTCTCTCAGACTCCTGCAGCTGTGGTGGTAATCCGTGGTGGAGTACAGAGCGCTGGGAATTCCTGTGGGATGGTGTTCCCTCATTTCTGTCTGCTGAGTCACATGCATGATCAGCTAAAAATACACTGGGCTCTTGTAAAGAGAAGTTGTTCAGGTCAGCTATGGTAACTGTCGCAAAGTTTTTAGGGCTGTAAAAGCATGGGTGAGAAACATCAGCTTTGCACTCTTATACACTCAGGATACTGTAATCTTCAGCTATCTCCCTTCATAACATTGACAGCAACATGACTCAAATGGGGTCAGTATTTCATGCTTCCTGCAGTTCTACAAACAAAATTACTTTCATTTTTCATGTCCCAAGCCTTTCTAGTTCCTATGTAATCTTTTATGTGTTTGCACCATCCTTTTATTTCTCAGATATTTCATCCTTTGAAGCAACAAGGCATCCAGACCTAGTTGCAAACACACATAGTGGGACTGGTTGATCACCTTAAATGAAGACATTGAGACTCCTGAGACATCCCTCTCATATCATAGACTCATAGAATCATGGAGACATAGAATCATAGAGTCATAGAATGGCCTGGGTCGAAAAGGACCACAATGATCATCTACTTTCAACCCCCCTGCTATGTGCAGGGTCACCAACCACCAGACCAGGCTGCCCAGAGCCACATCCAGCCTGGACTTGAATGCCACCACGGATGGGGCATCCACAACCTCCTTGGGCAACCTGTTCCAGTGCATCACCACCCCGTGTGAAAAACTTCCTTCTAATATCTAACCTAAACCTCCCCTGTCTCAGTTTAAAACCATTCCCCCCTGTCCTATCACTATCCACTCCTTGTAAACAGCTGTTCCCTTTCCTGTTTATATGCTCCCTTCAAGTACTGGAGGGCTGCAATGAAGTCTCCCCGGAGCCTTTTCTTCTCCAAGCTAAACAATTCCAGTTCCCTCAACCTTTCCATAGGAGAGGTGCTCCAACCCTCTGATCATCTTAGTGGCCCTCCTCTGGACCTGCCCTAAGAGCTCCATATCCTTCCTGTACTGGGAGCCCTGGGCCTGGAAGCAGTACTCCAGATGGGGCCTCACAAGAGCTGAGTTGGTTTTCACAGCCCCTGAGCTGGTAATGCTTAATGAATTCAGCTGTGTTACAGCTCCTCTACTGAGAATCTGTGACTTCATGACACTCACCTTATAGCACTGGTAGGGACATGAAGTTCAGGAAGAGAAAACCCTTGAATATGATGATGAAAAAAATGTTAATGTGTTCAAGACCGTATGTCATTATTGTTATCCCACTGGAAAGGAAAACAGAATTAGAATCATAGAATAAAATCACAGAATTCCTCAGGTTGTAGAAGACCTCAAAGATCACTGTGTCCAACCACAACCTAACCATACTGCCCTAACTCTAACAACCCTCCACTAAATCATGTCCCTGAGCACCACATCCAAATGATTTTTAACACATCCAGGGATGGTGACTCAACCACCTCCCTGGGGAGCCTATTCCAGTGCTTAACAACCCTTTTGGTAAAGAAGCGTTTCCTGATATCCAACCTAAACTTACCCTGGTGCAACTTAAGGCTATTTCCCCTTGTCCTGTCACCTACCACCAGTGAGAAGAGACCAACCCCATTCTTGCTGTAAGCACCTTTCAGATATTGGAAGAGAGCAATAAGGTCTCCCCTCAGCCTCCTTTTCCCGAGACTAAGCAGCTCCAGTTCCTTCAGTCTCTCCTCATAGGGCATATTTCTCAAGCCCTCCACCAGTCTTGTTGCTCTTCTTTGGACCTGCTCCAGCACCTCAGTGTCCTTTCTGTGCTGAGGTGCCCAAAACTGAAAGCAGTACTCGAGGTGAGGCCTCACCAATGCCAAATACAGGGGCAGGATTACTTCCCTAGTTTTGGTTACCACACTATTCCTGATACAAGCAACAATGCCATTGGCATCCTGTTTCTCTCCTCAAGATCTTCGTTCCTTCCTTTGCAGAGAGGAAGTAAGCTCTGTGTGGAATAGTTGCTTATAACACGAGTCAGAAGAGCCTGGGGAACAGGTGGTATCTGCAGGTTTTGTCAGGAAGCAAAATGGTTTTATCCTTTGAACAATCTGACCTAATTTTTATGGGCACCTTTTGTTTTAGAGCTTTTGTTTGTTTGCTTGCTTGATTTGTTCTAGAGGACATTTCACTTTTCTAATGGTATAATTAGGAGAAAGATGGGCCAGACGTGTTCACTACATTGTGACTGACATGATTATCCTCAGCTTCAGACAGCATGGTGAAAAAGGACTTACCAGCCTGAGTTCCAGAGCTACACATCAGGCATGTTCTAAGCTATGAATGTGCCCACAAGAGGATGGGTTTGCAGATGTTTTGCAGACTTGGTAAAATGAAGCTGTTTGAACCATGGCTTAATTTCACCTTATTTTTCCCACAGGCAACAAATGCCCACACACTTAGTTGAGCAGTTGGCTACATCACAAGCCTGGCAGCTTGTCAGTGGTAGTGTGCCAGGCTGTAACTCTCTTTGAGGTTAATTGTGCTAGGAGGAACTCAACTGAAACTGGGACCTGCTGTGTGTTTGCAGCTGCTTCAGTTTATTTGCTTGCATCCAACCAAGGAACACTGTTGGCACCCCTGATTCATGACCCACACCATGTGAGCTCCTTTGGAGCCCTAAATGCCTTCTGTGCCTCTGACTCAACACCCAGGCTTTCTCTGAGCAGTTTCAGGGTGTAAAGAGAGCAGACAAGCACCTCAACGCCTAATGTTCTCACTTCAGGCTCTACTTATTTCTGCTGGTTGCTGCAGAGGTGGCTGTGAGCCTGTTGACTACTAGTCCAAATAATGGCTGCTGTCCAGGAGAACAACCTTAAACCACCAGGGAACTCTGGAAAAAATGCTAATCCTAATTAAAACCTTTAGTGATTCTAAAGCTCTGCAAAGAGAAAAGATTTGTCAGCTTTCCCACTTCCATTAGAAAGTAACTATCTGAGTTAACACAGAGGAACTTTATGCACTGTATCCAGCACAGACTAAATTGATGCAGCTGCCACTTACTCAGGAATGTACAACAGCAGTGTTATCTCACTCCTCTCTTTAGATGTGGATATGTATTTTGACAACCACTACACTAAATAGGTTGTCAGTTCCACATAGCCCTTGACTCCCCAGCTTCCAAAAATGTGCAAACACTTGTCATGCTACAGAATAATCTACTTTTCCAAAACTCTAAAATTTATAAATAGTGACAGGGTCACAGAAAGAAACAAGCAAGCTTCAGAGAAAGATGTCCTCAGATATATTCACGATTGAAAACATCATTTTCTGGTCTTAGGACTAACAGCTGATTTTCTCCATATTGAGGCAGTAGAAATAGGGACAGCATTTTCTAAGAAAACCTCAGCCCACCTGTGAAAAGTAAGTCCTTGAATTGGGTTCAGAGCAAATAGGAAGCAAAGGCAAGTGCAGAGTTTGACATGGAGGTGTTCCTATGGCTTGACCTGAAACCCTGTGAAGACAGTGAGAGTTCTCCAAAAGGTTTCCACAGAGGCTTTGCTGAATTCATCAAAGAATAGGCCAAACCCACCAAAGTGACCCCACACAGCCCAGTGGCCACCAGGCAAATCTATATAGCAAGCCAGGGGGAAAATCAAGCTGGGAAATTAGTCTATGAGTCAAGATCAATGGAGTCCATGACCAGGCACAAGAGTAGCTGTGACAGAGCAAGAGACAGGTACCTGAGGCTCAGACTAGGACTGAAAGCCCAGGCTGGAGCCACCTGGCCCATGGATAGAACCCCCAAAGGAGGCTGATCAGGACCATGGCCTGGCATACACATGCTGTGAAGCTCTAGATCTCTTTTTCACAGTCTTTTCAGGCCAGAACTGTGTTTTCTGTTAGCTGGAGCAATACATGCAAGTCAGAGCTGGCATCTATTCATGTTTTCATCATAAATTTGCTATTTGAAGTTAGGTGGGTTATCTTCCTTGCCTCTGCTTTTCTCCTTGCAGAATTTTGTATAGACTGGGCTTATGGCTGTACAAGAGCCTCAGAGTCTAAAAGACATTAGATCTTGGCCAAGAGCTATTAGTCCAGCATTGCTTGCAGTAACACTGCTATTTCCAAGTTAATACCCCTTCACCCTATTATGGGGTACATACTGTAGGCATTGCCCAACTGGGACAATTTGTCTCAAACTGTAAAGAACAGTCAAGGCTCTGAATTAACTGCCTGGGATATTCTGGGGAAGCCTGCAATAAGGAGGTCTTCCTTATGCTACTGTATTAAGAGGTACTACAGTTGTCAAGCAGTATTCATAGGCAGATTCTGATTCAGGAGGTGGGTGCTACAATCTGTGTTACATAAAGAGAGAGCTTTTGTTTGGATAGTTACTACCTGATGTAGTGACTTGATACTCCTTGATGTATCTGCTCTTTTCTCATCTCTTCAGAGTTTTGGGCAAAGATTTGGCCTGAAGTCAAGTCTGTTGCAGTGGCTTGGGATGGAGGTGGGCAGAGGAAGGGCTGGAAACAGAGATTTTCAGGACTTAGGAGAGTAGGGAGATTGGAGCTGCTGAGATTTGGAAATGGAAAAGTGAGAGAGCAAGTGATGATGGACTGTGAGGGCTGTATGGCACATTCTCAGGTGGGAACAGGCTAATTTACTATTTTTATAACAACTGTTTAGTGCTTTTACATTGTTCAGTGTTGACTCTGAGCAAAAGTACAGAGATTGTTCCAACCAACCACTCTCCAAGCAATCACTGTCATTTGAGATGAATATGAGCAAGTTGCATTACAAAATAAGAAGTTTCCAGCTGAAGAAAAAAGCGTAAGGTCTATAAGTGGTTGCAGAGTTAGGATCTCTTTGGAGGAATAACTTCATCTTTGTGGAAGTACAGCATTCCCTTTCATGGATAAATGAAAGGTAGCAGCTAATTGTTGCAGAAACACAGGGCCTGTGCTGTTGTCAACCTCTACTTGGACATACAGTTCTTCCCAGCGCAGCTGATCTCTGTGACAGGGGCAGAGAATGGAAGTCCCAAGTTCTTGAAACGATTTTAATGCACTCATTCCATCTTCTGAGGACAGAGGCAGAGGGAGAGGCGTCCAACCGTATTGAGAGCATGGGGTACTGTCCCCTTGGCACTGACCTTTTTGCTTCTGGCTCCATGGAGATTGCTTGTCAAGCTGATGGGGGAGTGTTTGAGTGTCCAACTGCAGCTTTACATGATGTGACACTACTTAAAATGAGCTAAATGCAAAACAAGACTGTGGTCGTCATACATTGCTGTGTCAGTCTGGCTGGCTGTCTGGGCACCCCCATTGCTTCCCATGGAATTTTTTCAGCACGGTACTGTGGGGCAGCCTTCAAACATTTCTCATTGATTAATTTTACAGGAACATATACTGCTCCAGATGTAATCCATACTGCATTGTTGATAAGGGCTTGAAGTAATAATGCATGGTAGTGATAGGAGCTCGCCTCCCTAAATCTTTGTACAGACATTTATTTATATCCTCAACACTGCTGCCAGGTTGCAAAGACTTACCAACTAGTCTGCCCTCCGTGTGCATGAAACCCCAATTGCTGAGAAATCAGATCATCTTGCAGTTTTTCATGTATTTATCCTCACCATGCTATTGGGTGCTAGAGAAATGCAGAACCTCCAAATGATAGCTAAATTTGTCCACACCCTAGAGCTCAGTTCCCAGTGAACAGGAATTTACTACTTCAGTACTTTAAGCAGAAGTTGTGCAATATGATTTCCTCGATAGAATAGGCAGTAGAGACAGTTCCTGCTAATGATGGAGAAATTCTTTTGCAGAGAGAAACTGCTGTGCACCTTTTCTATGGCCAGACAGGGGGTCAGCAACATTCAGTTGATTTGCAAGTGATCTACGATGATTTGGGGTGAGAGACTGGTACATACACTAGAGACAGTCATTTATTGTCCAGAGCTCTACAACCAAACTCCCTCTCTTTACATGCTAGCATCAGCATAAAACAAAATGCTTGTTGTCTAGAATTGTGAAGGAGTTTTCCTTGGTTACGCCATCAATGTCTGCCAGGAAGAAAGCACAAAGATACATTGTTGGGGAGGGGGTGAGACTAAGTCCCTGAACTGTAGGACACTCCCTGCAGAGGAAGAAAGGGCAGATTGTCCCCCCCTATGAGGGGTACAGAGGAGGGCAAAATAATCCGATGATACACTTCTGGGTTAAAACCCATTTTTGGTTCAAAAATCCTTGTTGCTGAGAACTGGAACATGGTTTGCAGTATGTAGGCAGAAAGAAAATGGGCCATAGAGGAAAGAAATCATCCTAAGAAGTGGCATCAAACCTCAGTAGGAATGACACTGCCAAAATGACTTTGCTCACTTGGCAAATCAGCTCCTCCCTGTAAAATGACAGTGGTGCTCCCACTGCCTTCCCCTTGGCTACTGGGATCACAGACAGGATCCCAGACTGTATGTAGCTGTACCTTCTCTGGCCTCAACAGTACCACTTCAGACGTATCTTGAATGCTGGCCTTTCCTGACCTCGCATGAATCTCATGTGAATCTCTCTGATAGATCATGGGCAAATGGATCAGGTATTTGTTTTAGAAACATCTTGGAAAAGCCACCACTGGAGCTCTTCGTCGGCTGCCTGTTCATGTTTGGAAAGGGAACATTATGAACCAAAGCATGAAGGATGCTGGGGAGGGGAAGACCAGATCTGTTTTCTTTCCCTGTGCTTCCTTACTGTGCATTGCCAAACAACATATTTACTTGTACTTTTCTCCTCCTCACAGTAGGAGATCTGGTTTCTGAGCCCTTCTCTCATCTGTTGCACTCTGAGACAATTTACCGGGCAGAGCTGCGGCTTTCTAAATCCCTTTATGCTTATGTCTTGTGCCATATCTTTCTTGTCAAATACGGCCTCTCTCAGGAGATCCAGAAAGACAACATAAAGGTTATGATGCACCCAGATCCCAAAGTAATGGGTAGATAGGCCTCAGAAGTACCTAGGTAGTTTGCTTTCTTTAGGTAAATACAGGATACTACTGTCAAATCTCGTCTTCTACTTGTGTTTTCTTTCAATACATGGTTGCAGATCACAGAGACATAGAATCATTAAGGTTGAAAAAGACTAATAAAATCATCAAGTCCAACCATCAACCTATCCCCACCATACCCACTAACCATGTCCCTCAGTGCCACATCTGTCCTCTTCTTGAACACATCCAGGTGTGGTGACTGCACCACTTTCCTGGGCAGCCTGTGCCAGTGCCTCTCTGCTCCTCCTGTGAAAAATTATTTCCTAATATCCAACCTGAACCTCCCCTGGCACAACTTGAGGCTCTTCCTGTCACTTATCTGGGAGAAGAGGCCAGCCCCACCTCACCACAACCTCCTTTCAGGGAGCTGTAGAGAACATTAAGGTCTCCCTCGAGCCTTCTCTTCTCCAGACTGAACAATCTGTTTCCTCAGCCACTCCCCATAAGATTCATGCTCCAGACCCTTCACAGCTTCATTGCTCTTCTGTGAACACACACCAGAGCCTCAGTTAATGCCTTCCTCTCTGCTGTCTATGTTCTTCAACCTCCTTGATCTCAAGCCCATGTGGTTCCCTAGAGCTGGCTGGAAATCTGGAAAAGGGCAATCACTGGTTCTGATGTTGCGTTGTCGTGCTGCTGTGAGGACAGATGCCAGCTGTATTTGAGCATGCAGGGCATAACTGAGTGTTGCCAAGTGATCTCGGAGGCAGTGGCTTGGTGGGTGCTAAGAACAGCTTTCTCTGTCTGGAAGTCATTTCCAAAAGGGTCTGAGTTAGTGCTGTGCCAGAGACACCCATTATTTGTACAGACTTGGACTCAGCAAGGACTGAAAGTCTTTTGATTTTTATGAGCTGGCATGAGACTTTGCATAGGGGATGCAGGACTGGGATGGAACACTTACAAATGCTCCTAGGCAATGGAAAATTTAAATATGTGGGCCTGGGACATGCATTATAATGAGGTGCTTGAACTGTGTGCTTGCTCCATTGCAGAGCCAGTGTCTGTCAATGCTGTGGCATCAAACAACTATACATTGTCTCCCTTTGAACTGCAAGTTTCCAGGGTAGCCAGACTTCACCCTCACCCTGCTCCTCAAACAACCAACGGACTGTGGTAGAAATGTCACCAAGGCTCAGATTCCTCCTAAAAGGTGCCCAGATGGTCTGACATCATCCCAGATGTCTCTGAGGCTGCTCTTTATCCCAAAAAAGGGCTGAAGGCGTTCAGCTGCCCCAACGGAGCGTGTCTTTTCCCATACTTTGTTCCACCAATGTTTAGCTAAGTGGAGCTAGCTTCAGGGGCTAGACAGAAAGGTAACAAGAAGTGTTACAGAAAGTGGCAGCTAAACTGGAGTGTAGCTCAGGGAGTTCTCTACTCTGCTGATGTTGAGAGTCATAGAATCAGAAGCGCTTGAGTTGGAAGGAATCTTCAAAGGTCATGTAGTCCAGCTCCCCTGCACTGAACAGGCATGCCTACAGCTTGATCAAGTTGCTCAGAGGCTTATCCAGCCTGACTTTGGATGTCTCCAGGAAAGGGGCATTTACCACATCTCTGGGCTACCTGTGACAGTCCTGAGTCATCTCAGCCCCAAATACTCTCTTACCTGTAGCAAGAATGAACTAGAAGAGGAGTAGCTGCATTGCATGCCCAATTATCAGAATGATCTCCAAGGCAAGGATGGTGGCTGGGAGCTGGCTCATCTCTGACCTCATATGCTTGAGAGGACATTACCTACACATACAATGCATAAGTGCAAACACATATTCAGGTTCTCATCATTTCTGAAGCACAGACATTAACTGTGATCATTTTCCAGCTACTCACTGTCACCCAACCTTACACCATCATTTTTTCTGGTCCAGCTCTGAACCAGATATAGCCCTGGAGATGGCTATTTCAAGCCCGAGGTTCCAGCTGTATTAACAGATCACTCAGCATCATCGTTTCTTGACACAAATGCACTGGTATGGCAGTTCAGTCTCCACCTCCCTGCTCAGTTTCATCTATGCTAATTGGTGGCTTGGGAGGAGAGGAATAAGAGGAAAATCTCCTTTTTAAATACTGTTTCAAAACATGTTGCTGATAGCTACGAACAATTCCCAGTTGGCCAAAAGTGATTTTTTCCCAGCTGGTCAGTATTGCTTTTTTCTGTCACTCATTAATTCCTGCTCTGTCCTCCACATAAATATACATGTAGCCAGGCAAACGCTTTGGGAGAAGTGTTATGCTTTACAGCACCTGGTACAAAAATGTTGGACTCTTAAACTGGACCTCCCCATTGTGAGTGGGCTGGATCTATGCTCAGCTTATCCCCAAAATGAGATCAGCATCATCTGCTCAGCCGTGGGGGAATGATCTGACCCTCACCAGGGAAGAAACAGTTAATTTTCTGCCTCGCAGAAGAGTGTCTTTGGAATGCATTTCAGTGCAGTGACTCACTGGGGCCAGGCAGGAGTAGAAGTGCAAAGACCCCATCCACCGAGCAGCTTGGGAATCCCACTTCTTGGCTGCTCAGAAACAGGAGAGATTCCAGCTGTGGCCATACAAGGCCAGAACAAGAAACCTGCTGCTTTGTCCAGAGTGAAGTCGCTGCCAAGCACTCCTTGCACGAAGAGCTCTAAATCCTCTCTCGGAGGCTGGGGAGACTGGAGCAAATGGCTGAGCCTCTAGAGCACTCAGTCATTGCGATGTATTTAAAGATTTCAAGCAATTTTACCAAGAAATTCTCTCTGTTGAAAGTTTGATTTGCCTGCCAGCTCCTGAACTGCATCCAGCCCTCCAGAAGGAAGTCACGTCTCTTGCAGTGCATTAATGGATGAGGAATATGGCCAGCGAAGCCATAATGAGATTTCAGGATAAATCTGGAGACTCATACCTAAAGGTGTTCAGGGCCACATTGGTTCAGGCCCTGGGCAGCCTGATCTGGTGGGTGGCAACCCTACCCACAGCAGAGGCTTGGAGCTTGATGATCTTTAAGTTCCCTTCCAAGCCAAGCCATTCCATGATTCTATGATTCTATGATCCTTATGGGCTGGGAGGAGAGATGTAAGCAAACAGCATGAGGCAGGCAATTCGGAGCACTTTGGGAGAGATGGAGAACCAGTTCAGCTCCTTTTAGCACCATGGTGCTCAGAACTGGACAGGATTAGGTCTTGAGGTAAGTTTCATCTTCTCTATAGCTGCACTGCCTCTTGGATGCAGTGCTGGTGGACAGGCACTTCCAGACAGTGACTCAGCCCATGCTAAAACCTATCCAAAACAGATGGGATGAATTACTCTCTGGAGGTATCTCTCTCTGCCTTAGAGAGGGATTAGATGATGTGCCCAGCTTTCTGATGACCAAGTTGGGAACATTGAATCCCACCCTTCATTTTTACTGAGGATGAGGTAACAGCTACATGAGAATGAACCATTTGGCCTCATTCATATTCTCCTTGCTTTGGAGCAAAACCATGTGCATAAACACTTGTACATATATGTTTGTCTACTTATATAACATGAAATCAAATAGTTACAGAAGTTACAGAAACAAATGTTCAAGATGCCAGAATCTGGGTTGCCTGTTTGTCTGCATTAATGGATGTTAGAATGTTTTGCTGGTAAAAACTGGCTCAAATTCCATGGAAACAGCTTAACTACCACCAAAAAAAAAAAAAAAAAAAAAGTATTGAAAAGGAAAGAGAGCATGAAAGGAGAGAGAGATGGTCCCAGCCCCACATTTGGATCCTGTGTGAGGATCCTCCTGTGGAGGAGAAATACTGCTTTTTCTAGGAAAATCTGTTTCAGTTCAGCAGTTCTAGCTTGGGTGATGTGCACACACAGGCTGCACTGCTGCTCTGCATTGTTTCTGCCTTTCTTCAGCCTGATTGCAGACAAGAATGTCAAAAGGAATTTCTGTGCATGCTGGAGGTGAGATGCAGTCTCTCAGTGACAAGGCCAAAGCAAGATTATTTTCCTCTTGGTTTGTTCTCGGGGGGAAAAAGCAGAGCTTTTTGGGCCCAGTAAAACCCTCTGAGGAAAGTGCAATTTGACAGATTTGAAAACAACCAACAAAAGGCTTTTTGAAATGGGAAATATCAAGTGATGTTAGTTATAATCAGACCTACAGTATGGCTAATGAGATTTGTGGGGTTTCACACTAAATTATTCCTTCTAGGTCTGTTTCCCTCCCCAGTCCACACTGTGAGGTTGTATGCGGGGAGCTGTTGTGGTTGCATTTTTTCCCCATCCTGTCCAAGCTTTTCCTCAGCAGAAGCTGAGATGAAGACCTGATCATACCTATGTAGGATAGAAGCTTCTCCATTTTTACTTTCTTCTTACTTTGTTTCCAGTTTTTGAGGGACAAATGAATAGATCACTGTCATTATAATGTAATAAACACAAACATCCTTTTCTCCACTGTGTGATGGCTGCTTTGCCCTTTTATGCATAAGTGAGAGACGAGTTTGGCTACTGGGAGGATGAATCCTGCAATCCCTCGAGGGAAAAAAGCATACATGGAGGACAGAAGCAGGCAGTGAGGAATCCAGACCTGGCTCCAAAATGCTGGAAGCTAAGGGAAATATTTCCTTTAACTTCAGATGGACCTCAGGCTGGAAGCCAAGTCACCAGTTTGGAGGATTAGAGATTCCTCTGTTGTGGGTAATTTGTTTGCAGTTGCATCATCAGCTTCCATGCAGAATCCAGAGGGATACTGATGGCACAGCCTGATCAGTTCCTTGAGAACTTCTCCAAACTGTCTTTGCATAGCAACATCAGGCCTAGAAACTTCTGGTTTCCAGCAATACTGATTATCCTTTCTATTAATTCTGGACAAATCCTTCATTTTTCTGATAGGCATGAGAGAAACCTTTAAATGCCAATGGGTCCACCATATTATTCCTCACAGAGCTTTCCTTGGAATTTCAAAGACTTAGTGATGGCCAAAAATGGGCAGAGCTGAGAAGCTGCTGATCCCTCTGCTTACAGTTGTTGCCTCGCTCCTCTCATGTGTTTTGCATATAAATGCAGGGTATGTTTGAAAAGACAGGGACATCTTCTCTCAGCTGGTCTTAACAAGCTGAAGTTTGTCTTCATGTGGGCACAGGATAATACACCAAAGTTGGTCATACTGGGAAGGCTGAACACATCTGCACTCTTCCTATTGGCTAATCTGCAGTGGTCTGTCATTTCTATCACACAAGAACCTTAACTTCTCCCACTACGAACTCAGCTCAATACCAGCTTTGCTCGATCTGAATATATTTGCATGGGATGACAAATAGCAGAACTATATAATGCTGGTATATTGCTGTAAAAACAATATGCCTGAGACGAATCCGACTAGCAGGTAGAATCAGCAATAATTAGTCAGGATGCATTTTTTTTTCTTATTCATTTGAATGTATTTGCTTATGCATTTGTTAATTTCTAAAACTATTCACTGGAGTATATACGAGCCAATCAGTATCCTAATTATGAACAAGGCATATGCATCCTTGATATATTTAGAGGTGTTTCAACTTTAAAGTAACCCTTTTAGCCATATGCTTCTTACAACTTAATTCAAGTCTAGAGGGCTTTAGAAGATCTCTAGCAGTCTTTTGGTATTACTTAATATTATTCAATATTCATTATTCCAGAGGTCATGTCTTCATGAGCCAACAGTAACACAGAAACATCTGTAAGCTTAAGCATTGATTCTTACCTGCCAGAGCACTGGCCATTAACCTGCTGATCTTCTTTCTCTTCTCTTTTCAGACCAAAGAAGCTCTCTTCACAATCCTCCAGGACCTAAGGCCTGAAGACCACTTCAATATCATTGGCTTTTCCAACCGAATAAAGGTCTGGCAGCAGGATCGGCTGGTGCCAGTTACCCCAAATAATATAAGAGATGCCAAAAAGTACATTCATAACATGTCACCTACTGGAGGTAGGAATGAGATTAACTTTGATATTCAGATTTCAGTGGCCTTTAGCATGTAGTAGTAAAAAAAATATATTAGTATTTATTCATGGGACAAGGGAGCCTCTTCCCTGCCTTCGCTCAGGGGTAGGTGGCGGAAGGATATGTGTTCTGTACAAGCTTATATGATGGGCAGCTGTCCCCAGAGCTCGTTATAAGACCTGATAATACTTCTTAAAAACAAATTGTGCCCATTCTCTCAAATGTGGAAGGGAGAAAACTCACAACATCTTTTCTTAAGGGCACAGGAAAAAGAAAACATATTGCCATCAAGGACATACAGGACTGGTACTTGTACAGTTTCTGAAAACCTGTATGTAAGTAGGCACATGATTCTACCTGATATGCGAACCCCAAGGAGTAGCCAATCTGGCCTATCAGATTACCTTCTGCAGGAGATAGTTCCTTACCTAGTATTTTCTCCTTCTTGTCTCTCTATGTTCTAACAAACAGTAAGGAGCAGCCCTAATAACATTCAAGAAGTTTTTGTCCCTCTTTGCTTGTGCCTTCCTGTGAGGAGTGGAGAGAAGAGAACAGAAAGGCTCAGTGATGGTGGAATGCAGGCACGATTTTGAATTAGAATCAGTGGTCTCCTCAGCCTATGGACAGCAGTATTAAACAAATAACAAACAAACAAACAAACAAACAAACAAAAACCTAAACAAACCAAAAAATGAAAGGTTGAGGGAGCTGAGCTTGTTCATCTTGGAGAATAGAAGACTCCAGGGAGATCTCATTGTGCCCTTCCAGTACATGAAAGGAACTTACAAGCAGAAAGAAGACCAACTTTTCATACAGTCTAATAGTGATAGACGAGGGGGAATGGTTTTAAACTAAAAGAGGAGAGATTTAGATTAGATACTAGGAGGAAATATTTTATTCAGACGGTGGTAAGGCACTGGCACATGCTGCCAAGAGAAGCTGTGGGTGCCCCATCCCTGCAGGTGCTCAAGGCCAAGTTGGATGGGGTCCTTGGCAGCCTGGGCTGTTGGGTGGCAACGCTGCCCATGGCAGGGAGGTTGGAACTAGATGATCTTTAAGTTCCGTTCCAACCCAAGCCACGTTAAGTTTCTATGAAACATACCAAGGTTTATAATCAAGAATACTTCGGCAGCTGTGCCCATCCTGGCTGAGGACTCTGCAGGTAGACAAAGAGATGCAAATTGTTCTTCCTGCAAAGGACCACAGCTGGCTGAAGGTCGAACACGGTCTTCCTATACTTGCCCTTGAACAGTGACCACTCCTAGCAAAGGAAACACTCTGATGGAAAAACAGAAAACAGGATGGTTGGCCACACTGTTTGTATTAAGAGGGAAAGAGTTTAGGAAGTGCTCAAGGGACCTGCCCAGTTAAACAATTGCCAATAGTGGAACTAAATTCAGAGTACAAAGCTTTCTACGACTGAAATGCCAGAGTGCAGGGGCAGCTGAGTTTGCCAGTGAACCTAACAGAGAACAAAAGCAAAAGGAAATGATTAACTCCAAGGTTCAACAGGAATGTGCAGTGATAGTCCACTGCAGGCCAGCAATACGGTTTTGGCTAACTCTGCATTTTCCTTATAAATATGCTTATGGCTTGAATATCTTCCTGTGAATGTGAATGCACTTTGGCTCACAGATCAAAGACACAAAACGTGTACTGTGCTTACACCGCTGTCATACTCACATGCCAGAGAAGTAGAAACAGTACAGTGGCACACTATTTGTGCATATAGCAAAATGCAGTTCTCTGTAGCTCTGTGGTTGCATTTGAAATAAAACTCTTTCTTTTTTTCTGAACATGCATTAGGCTCAAATTCTTTTCACAGCTATTCTTCTACTGTACCTGTACATTCTCATCTATTTTCTCTCCTCAGGCAGCTCCATTTGTCATAGGAAATTGTTTGGTGAAAATACACTCCTTGACTAACAAAGCCATTTCTCTTCTCTTTAAACTTTGAGGATCACTCACATTTGAGTTGTACTGACCACTTGTTTTGCATTTCCATCTGAAGGGTTATTCTGCCTCTCCAAATCCTGTGCCCTTCAGATAAAGTGGGCAGAACTTGTTTTCCTAGTTCAGATGCCATCTAAGAGAGACCCATAATTAAGTTTAACTATTTTTTGTATGCACTGGCAGGGCATGGTATGTACTATGCCTCTGGTTACCAGGGCTGATTGATCGTTGTACACTGAGACACCCAAGGATTCAACAATTTCACATAATAAGCTGCAACTTGTAAATTAATTTATAAGAGTATAAGCAGTTAACCCAAAGTGGTGCTAGCAGAGCGGAGCTGAGTTAAAGAGCTAGAGCAACCTCATGCAGAGAAAAAGAGCATCCTGATGAATAGAGATGCTCCTGTTCTGCTAAAGGGAGAATAGGGAAGTGATTTGCAATGTCCTTAGAATGTGAAATGAGCTAATCTTTTTGGTGCCTTCTTAGGGACTAATATTAACAGTGCTCTCCAGACGGGTGCAAAGCTGTTAAATGATTACATTGCTCAGAACAACATCGATGCCAGAAGCGTCTCTCTGATCATCTTCCTCACGGATGGGAGGCCCACTGTTGGGGAAACACAGTCATCCAAAATTCTCAGCAATACCAAGGATGCCATCCGTGATAAATTCTGCCTCTTCACCATTGGCATTGGCAATGATGTGGACTACAAGCTGCTGGAGAGGATGGCGCTGGAGAACTGTGGCATGGTGAGGCATTTCCAGGAGGATGAGGATGCAGCCAACCACCTGAAAGGGTTTGTTCTGTTTTATCTGTCCTTCATGATGATCCAAGGGATGGAACACCTCCCCTACGAGGACAGGCTGAGAGCTGGGGCGGTTCAGCCTGGACAGGAGAGAGTTCTGGGGCAAGCTGAGAGCAGCCTTCCAGCATCTAAAGGGAGGCTAAGGGAAGCTACAGGAAAGAAAAGGACAGACTCTTTAGCAGTGTCTGCTGAGACAGGACAAGGGGAGATGGTTTCAAATTAAAGGAGAGGAGATTCAGATTGGATATAAAGTAGTTTTTTTATGATAGGGTGGTGAGGCAGTGGAATAGTTTGACAAGAGAGATGGTTGATGCCTCGTCCCTGGAGACATCTAAGATCAGGCTGCATCAGGCTCTGAGCAGTCTGATCTAGCTGTAGGTGTCCCTGTTCAGTGCAGGGGAGTTGGACTAGATGACCTTTAAAGGACCCTTCAAACGCAAATGATTCTATGACTCATTGATATCTGCATCGTTTTTTAGTGCCATTATGGGAGGGAAATCCTCTAAGGAGACATAGCAAGATACAGGAATTTGTCTGAAGCTCAATTCTGGGTGAAAGATGCAGAGTATACTTAGAAATTGAGATTGCAAATTTCTTTCTATCCAGAAATTGTTTTTTTCCTAGTGGAAACTCTGAGGTGTACTGGAGCTTCCTAGCCCCATAGAATGTTCCCTTTATTTAGAACACTCCTTTAGACATGTAGACCTGGAGAGACAGAAGACAAGTGTCATCTCTCCTCAGATGGATAGAAGGAGAAAAGGAAGCACTGATCACTTTACACTGACAACATAAACAGCACAGAGAGGCTTAGGAATGAAGATACCAATTTGGGGTGGAAAATTATTTCTTTATATTTTAAAAAGCTAACCTCATGCCCAAACTCCAGAATATATTTCTTTGAAAGAAAAAAATGTAAGGGTCATTCTTGATGTGATCATGTAGTCATTTCTTACCCTCATTTTTCTTTGTGACTCTAACTCCTGACAGGTTTCTTGTAATCCTCAACATTTAGTAGTACTAAAGATCATGTTTCTCTTGTGTCATCAGTTGTAGTCTAAGGGAAGACCCTAGTGGGGAATTGCACAAAGGTACCATGGCTTTTTCTTAAACATCAGGCAACACAGACCCATCTGCCACTCCACCCATGTCATTTGCTTCTCCAAACATGTGTTTTGGATAGCAAGTGGCATTCCCTGGCAAATGAAGGATCTGCTGATTGACTGGGCTACAGAAACTCAGCATAGCAAGTACTTGTTCAAACACCTCCATCTGATAAACTGCTTACTGTTTATCAACAGTATGTGATGGTAAAGCCATTTTGTACCAAATTTATAAGAATAAGTAGAATTATTTGCTGGAGGCCAATTCAAATCACTGGTGGAGGGGAAATCTACATGGCTAACACAGATGTGGGTAACATTTCTGATTTGTGCGCTCTGATTTTTGTGGCTTGTATTTTCATGCAGATACTTCCTTGTGCTATATTATCAGACAGGTTGCATCCTTCACTCCACCATTTTTTTAATACTCTAGGAGCTATTGCACAGCATGTTTTAAGATTTAATTCAGTCATGTTTTAAAGCATGTCAAGGTCTCTACAGTGAAGACATTGAGTGTTCAGAGAGACTTTAAAAGAAAGCCAGCTGATTCAGGCTTTGCGTTTCTTTTGAGAGAGAATAAAATACAAAGTGGAACTCAGCCTCCCAACAATCTGTATGAGCAGATGTGAAAAAAAAATGCTAAACTAAACTAAAGGGCTGAAGCCAGCTCCTTGTTTGTTTACAAAATCAGGCTGAAATGATTTGCCAAGAGATATAGAGGCTAGCATTTAAATAGGAAATTAAGCATTCCTGGAGCAGCCTGGGAAGATCCATCAAAAGCACGCTGCTGCAGGAAAAACACAGTACTGTAAATCTGGGCCTTGACCCCTTGTAAAAGCTTTCTGGCCTGTACAACAGAGAGTATTCTTAGAAGCGGGGTAGGACACATTAAAAAAGCATTATAGGATTAAACTCTCTGGTTCCATGGAGGCTATTGCTTGCTCCAAAAGAAAGTTAACAGTAAGGTAGCACTGATTTCCAGGCCTCCTTTATTTAGTGTTTAAAATTCCTACAGTCCTTTGAAACAGTCTTGATTTTTATTTTCCTTTGGCTTCCCAGAAGATGACAGACTCTTTAGCAGGGTTTGTGGTGATAGAACAAGGGGAAATGGTTTCAAGCTTAAAGAGGGTAGATTTAAGTTAGATACAATGAAAAAGTCTTTTACAGTGAGGGTGGTGAGGCATTGGAACAGGTTGCCCAGAGATGTGTTGATGCTGTGTTCCTGAAGACTTTCAAGGTGAGGCTGGATCAGGCCTTAGGCAACCTGACCCAGCTGTGATGTCCCTGTTCATTGCAGGGGAGTTGGACTGGATGACCTTTAAAGGTCCCTTCCAACTGCAAGGATTCTATGATTCTACAATAGTATTCCTGTTTATCCCACATCAATCATTCCAAACTGTAGTAACTAGGACTCTTTCCAGAAATGCAGGAGTTTTGGTTCAGATACTCTACAGCTTTGGGGGCTTACCATCTGCGTCTTATAATTTCTGGTTCTGGAATAACACACATAATATAACCACTAGAAAGTTACAGGCAACAGCATGTTTTCTGTGTATGCTTTGAAACAAATGTGGGGCTTTCTGTGAGCCTGAGAAACCAAGAATTATTTTTAATTAGCATATGTAAGTGGACAGAGGTATCTCCTTGCGGAGCTCTTGAATTTTAGAGGAAGTTAGGTGATTGCCAGATCATGCTGGGATGCTTCTGAACAAAATGCAGTAAGTCTGCTTAGATGTCTGCTCAACACTGAAAACTAAAAAAGGGTAGAGAATAATTTTGGCTGAAAGGCACCTGTGGAAGTAATGTAACCCAGGCTCCTGCTCAGGAACTAATTTCAAATTTAGGTGAGGTTTCTTGAGGCCTTGTCTATCAAGTTTTGAAAGCCTCCAAAGTTACAGACTCCCCTGCCTCTGGGAGGCCAGTGACACAGGTGACTGTAAAATTTGCGGTCTGGTAGATCTAACTGTTCCTGAAAGAATGGGAGATGTGTTAGTCTGACTGTAAGTGCAAGAGCGTATGCATACAGTCGCATGCAGTACTTGCAGTGAAAAATGTATCTTTATTTCAGATTCTATGATGAGATAGGAACACCCCTCCTCTCTGACATCCGTATTGATTACTCCGAAGACAATGTGGAGCAAGTCACTCAGAACTTCTTCCCCAACTACTTCAATGGCTCTGAAATTATAATAGCTGGCAAACTCATCAACCGCACCTCAGATAGCCTCCATGTGGAGGTGACTGCTAGCAACTCCAAGAAATACATCCTCCTCAAAACAGACGTGGCTATTGACTTGCCAAGCACAAATGACATCAGAGCTGTCCCTGGTCTGGAAGATGGCAGAGCTGATCAAAATTACATTGAGAGGGCATGGAGTTACCTCACCATCAAGGAACTGCTAAACTCTCGGCTAAAGAGTAATGACAATCAGGAGAAAGAATATTTAACAGAGAAAGCAAAGTCAATGGCCCTGGCTTACAATTTTGTGACTCCCTTCACCTATCTGAAGATGAGAGAGGCTGGGCTCCATTCAGAACCACCTCACGAGGAGCTTATCAGCCCTTCTACTGATGGCATTGGTGAAAAGTTGCAGAGCTTGCAAGGACACAAGGCACCACCAGGTACGAGGTGAAAATAATCAAGTGCTGGTAAGAGGTTTTTTTTTCACGTGGTTAATCTCTCATGGCTGACTTTGGTAACAGGGATGATCTAGACAATGAACTGAAGAGTGGTAAACAGAAAACTGGGGTTTTCATATAGATTTTGTTAATTGTGTGCTGGACAACATTGAGCAAGACCTTATAGACACAACTCACCTCATGAAAGCACATACTGCTTTTTAGAAGCTACAAAAGAAAATCTGGTGTTCTGAATGAAGCTTGAAGTAGCTACAGGAATGTGTTCCATAATTTCTTTGAATAAATGTTTGGGAGCATTAGTATTCTGTGGCTTTTTCTGCTGCTCAGTAACAGCCTTCTCTCCTCACTCTTAGGTATACGCAGACATCAAGATAAGCAAAGAATGAAAATCTCCAAAACTTCAGGTTAGTGCCAATTTTCCTGATCTTTGTAATGCACAATAACAGCAGCTGATTTATAGAGAATTCAATTGCATGCCACCATGGTGTAACCATTCCAATAAAATCAGCCAAAACCCAATTTACTATACTGCAGAGTAGAGAGGAAAATGAAAACAAAAACAAAAAACAAAGGGCATAAGAAATGAGGATAAGAGTTGGGAAACACAGCAAGGTAGTTCATCTACAGTACTTGATCCTTGTGTTTGCAAATACTGTAAATTAGTGAACGGGAAGAGTATTCTCATTCTGTAATAGAACTGGTCAAAAAATGTTAGATATTTGCAACCTAATACTGTTGAAACATAACAATGTTGTTGGAGAATTAAAAACAAGAAAATTCTATAGTGTTCTACTATTTTCCTGTTGCTTCTGTAGCTCTACTTAACATTCTTGTCATAATTAAATGCTGAAGAATAAGCCCAGATCAATAATTTAGACTTGAATTTCACTGGAAAAGATCAAATTTACCTTATTAAGTAAGGTTTTGACTTGTCTTGCAACCACACCTATTTGGTACTTTATGGCCTGTAAAGGAATTTTAAAAAAAAATATGGTCATGAGATTGTTTAAAATCTGTTATCAATAGCTCCAATATGATCTTGGCCAGGAAGGTTCAGTGGGACATGTGCCCACGCAGCGATCTTTGGTTAGAAGATATGTTTATATATGCTGTCAGGGATGTTGCCCATGAACAGACTATGAAAAACAGGAATATTAGACACTTGCATGGTAAATCCCATATGAAATAGTATCTCAGGCAGAAAACACCCAAATTTTCTCCTGGGCTACTTTGGGTTTCAATTTTTCATTGAAAACACAATGCCTTCTGTGAGAAAAACAAAACAATCTTTGTGAAAAACAAAGCAAAGCTTGGTGCTTCCTGGCAAAATGTCTAAAAACAATAAACAATCAGGCCTTAGGAAAAAAAAAAAGAAAAAACACTGAAAAATACTCTTTGAAAAGTAATTTTGTTACATTCTTAAACTCTGGAATTTTGTGTATGTCTCTCACATCTGTCTCCATTCCATGTCTTCCCAGCGGATGGAGACCCTCACTTTGTCATCGATTTTCCCTCCAGCAAGTTCTCTGTCTGCTTCAATATTGATGGAGAACCAGGAGACATTCTTCGACTGGTCTCTGACCATAAGGAATCTGGTGAGCAGTTAAGGAAGTTAAGGTCTTCATTGACTAGAAGCAAGGGAGTGGCAATCAGGTACAAAGGCTGAGTGTGCCTTTCAAGTGTGTGTGCCGCTTCATTCCAGCTAGACTGGAGAGCTCAGGGCCTGCTGACGAGAGCCCAGTATGGGCTGGGAGCTGTACTTGAGCAGAACTAGAACAAGCAGAAGAGGCACAGCTGAGTAAACAGCCACGCTGAGAGATCTCACAGGGGATTCACCTATTTGGTTCGGAGGCGATGCATTTCTTTGGTAGCACAGCTTCACTAGCGCTCTAGTTGCAAGGTCACAACATGCAAGTGAGAGATTTAGCAGCATAGATTCATCAAGATTCCTTGTATATTCGAGCTTCACTCTCTACTTACAGCACTGATTGATTGCTCCAGGACAGAGCAAAGTATTCAAACGTGTTAACCAAGCAGTGAGGCTTTTTCACTGAAGTCATGATAGGCTTGAGAAAACCCCCACAGTTCAGGATCTATTTTGCACGAGCCAGTCTGGTAACCAGAGGCCCAAACTGTGGTCTGATCTGATCTGGAATTCTAAGCAGGGCAACTAATAAGCAGATTATGTCCTAAGCAGGAAAATGGTGGGAGGCAGGGGGTGTCAAAACCGGAGATAACTCAGACACTTGTTTTACAAAGAAGATAAACAACTGCAACAATTATTATTAAAGTCACAAGAATTATTTTCTGTGGTCAACTCTCCATGTTTCACATGCATTCATGCCTGCCTTGGTAAATAAAATCCAGATCCTGGCAGTGATTCCCTGCATTTCTTTCAGTGACTACATATGTGTTGCTACTTGTGTGATTCCATGGCTGAAATGCAGAATGAGTTTAAGGAAAGCAGACTGTAAAACTAGCCTGTTAAGTCTATGAAGATGGAAACTATAAAATCCCTTATGAATGGTGAGGGGTAGAGAAATTTCACTTGTGTGTTGATATCTTGGGTCTAGATTGGATTTGCCACAAGCTTCCTCCCTTACTGTCCCCTGAGAGTGAGTTGGATCTTTAATGGTCCCTTTCAATGATTCCACAATTCTGTATAGTAGCTGTGCAAAGACCCGTGGGAAATAAGCCACTTTTTACAGGCAGGAAGTCACAAAGGTAATTAAAGTTATTGGGAATCTTGCTGTGGACCTGAAGGCTTCAGCTGGCTCAGTGGGATCTGCACTTGAAAGTGTTTCTTCTGGGTCAAATGTGAGGGAAGCTGAAAGGACACTGCTGGCAAAACTGAAAATAATTCAGTCAGAGTGCAGGGTCAGGGTATTCCTCTGCAGCCACACAAAGTGAGCCTGGATTTCTTATGCTGACACCTGAAAAGGTTTAGCACATCACACTGTTGTGGTTCAGGCTATTTCCTCTATGGGTCTTACTTCATCTTTAAAGTTGTGGCCGAGGTAGTAGACATTACTTTGCAGCTAGCCAGGTTACATCTCTTCTTAAGAGTCAAGTAATGAGGAACACGGTCTCAAAATGTGAACTGCCATGAGATCCTCTGGTGCAGCAACTTTTGGATACTTTCAGGTTCTGTTCCTGGAAGAAGTTCAGTCTGTGTGCCAGCTGGTGATTTGAGGAAAAACAGGCCTGCCAGCAGCTTGCCTTACTTCTCTAGGATCTGTGTTTGCCCTATGTTTGCCCAAATCTTAGCAACAAATAGTTTAGTTAAATCATACCATGGCTGGTGGAGTTATAGTAGTCAGCAAGGTAAATATTTCTCTTATATAGCCCAAAAAACCCCATGTAAGTGTACTGATTATAAGTTGTCCTGACGTTGGATAGAGCTTAGGAAGTGGCTGTGCCAAGAAGCAACTGATTCTATCCTGGGTATTATATACACATGGTCGGGACTAAAGAGGCTAAAGCTACTTGCCTCCAGAGCAAGCCAGTATTTCCTAGCTTGGATAAATTTAGATACTCTACGTAAGTTTATCAGTTTGTAACACACTGGTAGAACTGTTTTGAATACTGATTAGTAAAATAATTCAAGCATGAGGTGGTAAATCTGCATGTAGTTGGTTGCAAAGCTCATATCTTTGAGACAATAGACCTGTTCTTGGTTCCAGTCTTCACTTACTGGTTCTATTCCTGCAAGGTGTAACTGTGAATGGACAATTAATTGGAGCTCCTGCACCACCCAATGGCCACAAGAAACATCGGACTTACTTCAACACAATCACTATCCTCAGCAATAAGCCAGAGAGATCTTACCTGGAGATCACACCCACCAGAATTATCCTGGATGATGGAGAACGACTTATTCTGTCCTGTGACCGGAATGCTGTTGTGAGGAGCAGCAGCCTAGAGGTGTCCATCTCTGCCAATTCCAACGTCACTGTGACAATTCGAGACACAATCAGCTTTGTCATCCTCATCCACCGCTACAAGAAGCCAGCCCCGTATCAGAAGGATCACCTGGGGTTCTACATCTCCAACAGTAAAGGTCTCTCTTCTGACTCCCACGGGTTACTGGGTAAGTAACAGGTTCTCAGGTTTGGAGCTGTAAACCATAGAAAAATTATCCTTCCAAACAGTTTTGAAGGACAGAGACAGGAGGTGATGAAAGGGTACGTGGAGGTGAAGTTACCAGGTGTAACTTCTACTTCCTTTTGTAAATGACTTCTGTTGCCAGCATTCCCAACTCCTCTCCCATCTTGCTTTGTATGAGCTCTCTCTCACTATCCGAGCTACGTCTGTGCCTGTGTTACCCATTGCCACTATTTTAATGATTGTTTAATGCAGCTGTCATTTGAATGCACATACTAGAAGCTCACAAAGATAAATAATACAGAGAGAGAATGCAAATATTTCACAAGAACCCCTAATAAGGCATCAATAAAATGTTCTCCAATAACAGTCCTAAATTAGAATAGATCAGCAGCTACGTGCTCTCAGGATGTAACAGAATTGGGTCTGACCCTCTCTAAGCAGAAAGGAGAGTCAGCTGAGGTCTTGCAGATCCCAAAAGAGACTTCTGGTCACAGAGCTAGTGCATTGCCAGAGATCATTGGCTTACAGCCTTCAAATTCTGTACTTCCATACATATGAAGGTCTGTCTTTGTAGGGATGAGTTGTTTACATTTGAGCCTGATTGAGATTAAGAAACATTAGTATTTCTTGTTACCCTTTTCTTTCAATTTTTTTAATATGAACCATCCCCACATTCTGAGAGCAGCTGGGCTTTAGGAAGGTTCAGAGAATGTCTGAACAGTTAGGCTCTTTTGGATGACAAGAAGTGATGTTTATGGACATACACATATACAGAACTAAGGCTGAAGCCAGTTTCCATGACGTTCAGGCATTCTCAGGCTGAGCAGGAGACGATCCTTTAAGTTTGGAGTTTTGGATTCAGGCCCTTTGCATCTGCCTAAGAGAGATTAAGAGGTTTAGAGAGGAAAACTTGGTGTTATAGGCCTAGACAGTCTTTCCACTTGCTGATAGGCTTTGGGCTATCATCCTCTAGTAACCATGGCCTACAGAGGGGAACTCACTACCTACTAGCAGATCAAGAAGATCTTTAGCTCAGTCAGTGGACAAGAAATAAGGTCTTATTCTAATCTCTGTCTTCACAAGTTTTATTAAAGTATCTCAGGACCTAGACTCATCCTGCTATTGCAGAGAAGCTGTAAACAACTCTGCACTCTGAGAACCCTCACCATATAACCTATTTAAAAAATTACTTATACGTAGGCACAAAGCAACCATTAAAGTGATGTGTTTTATATTGTGTTGCAGGTCAGTTCTTGAGCCATGAAGTTAAACTTCTTCGGGAATCTTTAAACATAAATCAACAGCAAGTTGGCCAAAACCAAACCGAAGCATTACAGCCAAACCTTACAAACACTCTGAAAGTGAAGGGCCGGCTTGTTCCTGTTGTGTGGAAGCAAAGGAGGATCTACAATGGCCAGCAGCAAGTTGACTGCTGGTTTGCCAAAAACAACGCAGACAAACTGATTGATGGCAGCTATAAAGACTATTTGGCTTCTCATCCTTTTGACACTGGGACCAGCCCTGGGACGAGAAACAGCCTTTAAGACTGATCATAGCAATGCATTGCAGCAGCATGTGTGACAGCGGGTCCCTTCTGAAGCCTCTAGAGATAGGCAATTTATGAATATTTCTATACTTTTTGGTGCCAAAGAAACCAAGTCTTGTTGCCCTTGGAAATCCACTGTCTCTAATTCATGCTAGATGAACAGGGTTCATCAAATTCCTGAAGACAAGGAGGTGGGAGGAAAGGATTGAGGATACAGTTAAAGTTGTGATTGGTGTTCTCCTAGTGGGTCAGGAGGGAGAAAGGGGCTAGCAGTCCTATAAATGCAGAGAGCTGCCTGCCTTAAATCCATTCAGGGATCTGTGCAATAACCCCAGGGTCTGTGAGTCACCCATGAAAGGCGTGAATCATACATCACAGTGCCTATCTAGGGAGGCAACCTTGGGTGAAAATACTTTGCAAGGAAGTGACGTGGAGTACATGCTCCAGCCATGGTCTCTGGGAAGAGAAGAGGGAGAGGAGAGATGGGTGGATATTCATCTGCAGAGAGCCATTAGCATCAAAAAGGTAAGAAAGAAATAAAAACTTAAAGGCCACAACAAGGTATTGATTTCTTGGCTGCTGGGATAGGATCTGGATTTGCCACTAAACAGGCTGTGCCCTGAATACTACAGACTCTTAATATAGTGGTGAAAACCCTTATAGAGCTTATTGCTGTCTTAGAGTACAGGCTGCATGCACATAAACATAAAAGTACATAAAAGCACCTGTGGTCCTCTGCAGAAACAGGATCGGTGCCAGCAGTCATTCCACAAGCTGTCCCATTTAAATGACATTATAAATGTCGTGATTTCATCCTGATTCGTTACTCCCTCAGAGAGGAGCAAAGTTCCATGGTGAGCTTCCAGCAGACCTCCCATTTCCTTGAGCAGAACATTTCTGCTTTGCAGAGATTTAAATTTGCTGAAAGATAATGAACATGCACTCTCCATAGCTTGTGAACCTTCAAAGAAGTGTCTCAATTTTGACTTTAGACTGGAGAGTTGTAGCTGCTTTTCTAATCAGAGAAGTATTTATTTATTCCAAATCTTCAAAAAATTTCATCCCAGTTTCCCTGGCTGCTTCTCCTTCCTTGCCCTGCAGGAATTTGTACACAGCAGGAATTTGGCAGCAGAAGCTTAGGGGAGGTTTTGCCAGCCACCCCCACTGCAGGTGGTTCTGCTCTGCAAAGAAACCTCCAAACCCGAACAGCAAAGCTGTGGTCTATTTTAAAATGAGGCACCACTGAATAATGCTATACATCAGCCACAGGGGAGTTTGCTGGTAGAGAACTTGGCCAAAGAGGACTCTGACAACCACGAAGTCCAAGTCTTTGCGGCCAAATTGAACTCATGCATGCTCTGCCTCTTCTAGAGAAAGGAAGGCGGGTAGCTAATGGAAGCATCTCCAGAGCTAAATGATATCCATGTGTGAGCAGAAAAATAAGAAGTTGCCAGAGGCATACAGAAATAAGTTCAATTTTGACTATTTTTTTGCATATTTAAGAACAAAGTCATACTGCTGCTGTCAGAGCTCCAGCTGCTGGAGTTGGGTTGGGTGGAGTTGTTTTCTAGTTGCTTGATCATTGAGTTAGCACTGCAGCAGCAGAGCAGGTAGTGAGCACGGTTGCTTTTTTTACACTGTATTCTATGGGGAGAGGGAAACAGCCCAGTGCAACCAACTAGAACTGTGCTCTGCAAGGTCCTTCCAGAGAGCTTGGCCAGTGCAAAACGTCTGCCAAGGCTCATGATTTTGTCTCCATGTTTTTTCCAAACTACTGCTTTGAGCCTGGCTATCTTGGAAAACAGCTCTCCCGCAAGGAGAAGCAAAGGCAAGACCTTTGGCAGTTCTGATCACACAATAACTAAAGAGACTTCACAGTATGCTCACAAGACAGGAATAAAAGGAGAGTCCATGAGGTTGACTTCTCTACCCAAGAAGACAGTAGGAATATCACCTCATCCATTGCAAAATAACATCCCATTCCTCTAGCACAGGATGAGGGTAGTGACAGCAAACTTCTAGATGGTAGGTGTCCTCGTGCAGTCCTCACAGTAATATTTTCACTCTCCCCCCACATTTTGCTGTTGAAGTGTATTGCTAGTGGGAGCCATTTGGTTAGCTCTCATCTCTCCTGTACATAGGTATGTATATACAGACACATGTATTGCTAATGCTTCAGGTGCATCATTGGTCCTCCTCCCCAGCCAAGAAAACATATTTCTTTCAGGGTCTGAAAAGAATAATGATCAAGTCCAGCTGCCCAACCATGTGAAGCACCTGGAGCAATGTACTCAAGTTCTCCTTAAGGTTCCAGTTATCCATTTCACAATAAATATTTTACAGTGAACGCTACCATGAAGTTCTCATTTACCAAAGATGAAATGCACTTTGAAGCTAAGGGTAGGCATGCTTCATGCTCCTGGACAAACTTATGCTACCAGATGACTGAAAGAACCGCTCTGAAGTTAAGAGAGTTCATGTTTTTGCTGGTCCAAGATCACTGGACAAAAGCAGGTTGTGGACTAAAAACTTCATGATTCAACTTCCATAGAACCACAAGTTGGAAGGGACCTCCATAAAGGCCATTTAATCCAACTCCCCTCCAATAAGCAGGGATACCTACCGCTCAATCAGATTGCCCAGAGCCTGACCCAGCCTAACCTTAAACATCTATCTCCAAGGACAGTGCATCCACCACATCTCCGGGCAACCTGTTCCAATAGCTAAAAAAGGGGCGTTAATGCTTTTCCTCCCTCAGGATTGTCCAGGCTTCATCTTTATACCCCTTTTTGATAGCCAGAGATGCCTCAGGTAAAACATTGTGCTGAGTGCATGACAAGCACACATCTGTTCTCATCTTCACGAGTGTCACAGAGTACTTTGCTTTGCATCGATGTGGTTTATGATCACAAACTGCTCAGATACTAAGGCTGAGCAATCACACCAGAGCACAGTGGAATTGTCAATTTTCAGTATCTACAGTGAAGGAGACTCTCCCACCTCTCTTGGCAGCCTGTTCTGGGGCTCTGTCCCCCTCAAAGTAAGAAGGTTTTTTCCTAGTGATCACGATGACCCACCTCACCCAGCACTGAGCACCACCAGGTTTATTCCCCAACTGAGATTACATCACTCACCTTCCATTTTAGAATAAGGACAGTACTTTTGCATAGTATCGCACTACACAGCTTACAGCAAGAAGAAAACTGAAATACCATTTCACCTAGGCAAGTCTCTAACAGGAAGCTGTTTTCAACTCTTGTTACTCAAGATCCTTAGCAGCACAGGGGTTGCTTCAGCCCTCGCCAGCAGAGGACTCCTCAACTTCTGCTTGTTTGGCAACGAGTGATGTCATGAAGCAGTATAAATGAGCTGTTCAGAGAGCTGTGTGTCATTCGTTCCAACGGCCATTTGGCATGCCAGCACAAGTAGGATTTTGACCGTTAAATAAAGAACAAACAAAAAGGGACTTAACTTCTAGAAATACATCATAGGGCTACACAGCTGCAAGTGTAGCCAAGCATGTCCAGTTCACTCAGAGGCATGCAAGACTTATTTGCATCTAACACTTCTGAACTGCTTTGAAGTTGGAAAGAACAGCTACCCGAGGAAATGCACATCCTCTCAGCTTTGTTTTTAAAGGACTAGAGCCCTCTAAAGTCAGAAAATCCAAACCCTTTATCTACGTGCCCGATTAAGGAACAATTTTTCTATGAAAACACAAGGGAGAGAAGACCCACAAAAGACCAACCCCACCCAAAAAACCATCAGAACAACTCCTGCCCAACACTTCTTGAGACTTCTACAGTATGCGAAGCTTGCATAGGCCTACCTGCTCAGACCCAAACCAGACCATGTTCTGTTGGACTCTGAGTTTCAGCACAGCTGTCTGCAAGCACATTAAGCAGCTGTTCTCTCCTCTAAGAGCTGCAGAATGTTTTGCATTTTTGCTGTTTGTAGATTATCGTTGCCTGTTAACAAGAAAGAATAGGAACTTCTAACCTATAACAGAAGATGCCAGGATCTGGGATGACCCAACAGCTCATCCCCTTCCTTTTGGCAGGGCTAGTGTCTCACAAAACAAGGCACTGCAAAATAATTCACATATGAAGCAGTTTTAAGTCAAATATTTATTGCATTCCTTATAAAACAGTAAAAAAAAAAAAAAAAAAAAAAGCATCAGATCCACTGAGACAATCTTCCCAATTCAAGGCATTTAAATATATAATCACAAACCAGTTCTGTAGAGCATCTGTGCATATAAAAGTGTTACAGTTCAGACAGTATAGGATTTTTCTATAAAAAGAAGAGAACTTTTTGATTTCAGTCTCTAGCCTGACAACGTTACACCCAGCTGGCCAGCCAGAGGAAGCACACATCCTTACCCTAACCTCAACATGCCTGCAATGTGCCTATGGTAGGGTTGGGTAGATAAAGCAGATACTGCTTAGATACAGGCTGCACGGACACCATCCCGAAGAGATAACTGCAGAAGGAGAGGCGTACATGAGGCAGGGCTCCACAGATCCCCAGAGATCAGCTGCATTCTGCATCCTTCCTCAGCCAGCTCAGGAATCACAGTACTGCTTCCTTCCTCCACCTCCCTTGTCTCAGTGCTGTCAGATGACCACGTGGTAGCTGGGCTGCTTCATCTTCTGGTTTGTTCCCTGGAGTCCTGAGATATCCTGGTCACTTTCAGACTGGTCAAAATCCATGTCTGGAGAGAGCAGCACCTGGTGAGGAGAACAGACAGATGCTCATGGAATCAGAGTCCTCAATCAGATGGAAGCTGGAATTTTGTTCTCTCATCTTAATACCACAGGCACTATCTCCTAGCAAGGGACTGCTAGAGGGGTCAAGCGCGTAAAAGGATCTACTGCCAATGGGGTTAAATCTTGCAGAGCAGGGAGGTCTTAAGGTCACCTTGACCACTCCAAAGACAGCCAGGAACATATGGATCCAAACACAGATGCTCTGGTACCCACAAGCCCTCTTGGGAGTGGAACAGGCAGCTGAAAGCTCTGTTCACCAGGGGACAGGATTCACAAACATTCACTTTAAGGCCAGGCTGCAGCCTCTGAGGAGATGCACAAAAACTAGGCCACAATTTGCAAACAGCTGTAACAAAGAGACATTTTCCCAGGCCCCCAGCTGCTTGTGATCTCTAAAGCTCAGACAGGGAAACAAGCAGAGCTCAGGGTTGCTTTAGCCACAGTCAGCAGGCTCAGAATTGCTGAGCTAGCCTGGCACCTTCTTATTTCTACCCAGCAGAGTCTGAACTGTAGAAGCCAGAACAGAGCATCAACACCTCCCACCAGTAGCTCCCTTGATAAGAACACTTTGCTGCACAACCACAAGGCTGCCCGTTGCCTCCAGAACACCTATGCTTTCAGCTGCTAACCTCAGGCTTGAAGCTATCAAGAGGCAGTTCTGAGCTAAGTGGCTGCCACCGGCCCGGAGCATTCGCTCGATGCAGACAGAACCATCCTGACGGGACATCCTCCAGCCATATCATCTGGAAGAGGAAAAAGGCTAAATTTTACTCAGGCTATGGCTGCACAGCCCCGCAGAAGAGCTGCAACCTAATGCCAGCCAGCAGGCTGGACAGACAAACTGTTTGCATGGGTAGTATTCTATGATTCTATTTACAGCTTGACAGATTGTTTGACCCCATCTGACTCCTTTAAAGCTCAGCTTTGAGCAAAAGCAGCCCTACAGTCTTTAGCCCCAGCAGTAGCAAGATCTAAGCACAGATGATGTGCAGTCACTCCAGCACCAGCTAGGAGCCAAGGGTTTCTGGTCAGCAGTGATCCCCCGCATCAGCAGCACGACCAAATCTTTCACACTCAGGGTCTAACTCTATGCTATAGATGGGCACCAGTTTAGCAGCACAGCTGAGGGCTTTCAGCTCTTTTTCTCTAGATGACTGATGTCAGAAGTCCCTCCCCTCTCCTCCATTTGCTTCACAACACCCAGTCAGCATCATTAGTTTATGGCCAATAAGGGGAAAAAGAGCCAATAAGCACTCTCCCCTATGCCAAATGAAAAAGAAAAGCAGCAGCTTCACCCAGCTAAGACTTCCCACTCAAGTCTCAGCCCTATCTGACCCTAAATTCACAGATCCGTAAAGGCTGGAAAAGCAACCAAGATCATCTATTCCAATCATCAACCCATCCCTACCATGTCCATTAAAACCTCAGTATCATACCTACCTTTTTTTTTCCCCCCCCAACACCTCCAGAGATGGTGACTCCACCACCTCCCTGGGCAGCCTGTTCCAGTGCCTCAATTTGTGATGCAACTGGAACCACTGAACTGTGAAGCCTTGTGTCCATCCCACAAAACCCTTCCACCTCCAAGACACCAGTTACAGAACAGCTCATAAGCTTTCAGCCCAACAGGCCCACCATCAGCTCAACTAGACCCAGAGCCCAGCATTCCTTGGTGAAAACACCACAACCAGATCGGGAGTACAGCCTTATTCACAGCCATCTCCAGACACAGTTGTGAATGAACATATCCTCCACTTGTTTATTTAAGACAGCATCACCAAGCCAGTCACCACAGCGACAAAGCAACTAAACAGGAAAAACAAATTGCAATGAGTCAATGACTTCAAAGAAGCCGAACAGCCACAGAACAAGACATTCTCCCCACTCTCACACACACTCCATCTGATTTTGTTATCCTCACAGCAGCACATCAGATACTCAAAGGATAGCAATAGATCAGATTAAGATCTCATTCCCCTCCATCCCCTTAAGTTAACCTACACAACCCCATTCTTTTTTTGTTCAAGACATCACAGGAAAGTTTCCATCTCTTCCAATTGAAGATTTCCTGTTTGGCATATAAATATTATGATGCTGGAGGACCTGAAAAAAATGGGTGATTAATTACACATAGCATTATATAAAAAAAAAAAATTAAAAAAAAAAATCACTGAACTCTGACAGACTGCACCAGGTCATCTTTGGAGTCTAATGAACCGATTATTTAGGTGGGTTTCATGCTGTAAGCTCAGACCTTCTCACAGCCAGCCATGGATGACATAGAAAGGGCTGTGCATCCAGACCCCTTTGGGCTGCTATCTGCCTGCTCTAGAGCTCATACAAAGCCACTCAAGCCAACAGTCCTCCAGTAACCCTTCCATAGCTCCATGGTGAGCTTCATCATGTGAAAGCACCTCACTGCTATGAGAGCCATGGTACAGGCCCTCATTTTTTTGCCCAGACAGAATTGTTTGGGATGTTTCAGCACAGATTGGTCAAGGCACTTCCTCTACAGATGTTTCCAGGTCAAAATCACAACAGATCAGTGGTACAGCTGGAAATGGACCGTAGCTTCCCAGTCTCAGGACAATGTGCTACTGTTCCACTCAGCCCCCAAATATTTCACACATTCCTCCCCACACCAGGAAGAATGAGTTGAAAACAGAGAAGCTCAAGGGCTATTTCCATGCAAGACATGGAATTTTGTCTGAAACTACCAGTTACATGTAGAGACAGGAACCATCCTACCTTCCTCCCACATCTGAGTTCAGGTGAGTTCCCATACCTCAGTAGGACTGACAGGTGGGACAGTTTCCTACCAGAGACCATACCTAACTTCATTCAACTTTCCCCTAATGAGCAGGCACTCCATTTCACCTTGAGCTATTAAAAAAGATCAGCTCAGCTAACCAATTAGCAAGTCAAACTTGCTCTTGGAGTGCTCTTCAACTCTTAAAGCAAGCAGTAGAGCTATCACCATTCACCATCGCCTTCAATCTAGCAAATTTGCCAGAAGTTATAATCCCTATGGAAGGGATTAGAATTGGTGCTGAACTCCGTGAGAACCAAAGGCAGGTCCGTGTAGTACGTTAGCTTTCCTCTCAACCTTAAACTAACCTCCAGTTTCTCTGCAAATACTTTGAGAAGTACCACTGTTACTAGACCAAACGTTGCTGTAATTTGCTTCTGAAAGTGCAAGCCTTCAAAGAGAGGAGAAAAAAAGAAGTAGAAGCTCACTTATTCCCTGAGGAAAAAACTAAAACAAGTCCAAAAAGATCAAATACAACATTATTAAAACTGACTTGTTTTCCTAAGTGATGAAAACAAAGAAACCACCGATAAGATCTGAAGTTTATCAACGCTTACAAGAACAAGGGAAAAGAGACACAGGTCAAGGGCAGGACACAAGCAAAGCAGAAATCAGGGCCAAGCAGATGAATGCACTTCCCTACCCTGAATAGCACCAGATTCAGACAGACACTCTGAAGTTCCCTATCCATCCCACACAAAGGCAGAAATGGACTGAACATTTACCAAGGTAGGACACGTGTGACACAGGGAAGATTTAAGGCTGACTTGGAAGCAAGAGTGAAATTCTTCTGCGCTACAACTGAAAAGCAGAGTTTCAATATGAAAAAGAAAATGAATCACAGAACTGCAGGGGTTGGAAAGGACCTCAAGAGATTGAATTTAAATCTCCTGCCAAAGCAGGTTCCCTACAATAGGTCTCACAGGTAGGCATCCAGACTTTGAGTATCTCCATAGAAGGAGACTCCACAACCTCTCTGGGCAGCCTGAGCCAGTGCTCCATCAGCCTTACTATGAAGAAGTTCTTCTGCACCTTAACATGGAACATCCTCCGTTCAAATTTCAAGCCATCACTCCTTGTCCTATTCCTAAGCATCACAGCAGTTTCATTATAAACAAGAGCCCAGTGGCACATCAATGGCTCACAGAAGAGCTTTGAAACCCAGGAGATGGGCATTTATTTGGTTTGCATTACAGCTGTGGAGTCAGCAAACAACATCAGTGGCAGAATAGCTAGTTTTCCTTTTATTGCTCATTGAACTGCCAAGGACAAAACCAACATCTCATAGAATCATTAAGGTTGGAAAAGATCACTAAGTTCATCTAGTCCAACCATCAACCCATCCCCACCATGCCTGCTAAATCACATCCCTCAGTGCCTTATCTACTCTCTTCCTGAACACCTCCAGGGACAGTGACTCCTCCACCTTGCTGGGCAGCCTGTTCCAATGCACTACTACTCTGAAAGTAAGTTTTCCCTAATATCCAACCTGTTGTTATTGCTGCTATCCCTATAGTAAGTGCTGAGTATAGTTTTTTAGCAGGTTAACTTCAGACCACTCCTTTCCTTCCTCCCCCTTCTTTTCCAGAGAAACTGCAAGTTCAAGTGAAAATAATGACACTACTGGTGAGATAGGCAGAGGGTTGAAATTCAAGAAGGCAGCATGATGGGGAGCTGTTGGCGCCTGCTGCTAGACAGTGCTGATGAACCCTGATAAACCACAGGACACATTAGCCCCAGCCAGCCCTGCCCTGTACAGAGATGCTTCTCGACTCTCTCTCTCTCCCTCCCTGTCTAGGTAGGCAGCAGGGAGGGAAGAATAACCTGTTCACATGGAGAAAGCTTAACCAGAACAAGCCCTAAAAATCCCCACTTTCTGATTTTGAGCCTAAATCCCAGCTGTAGCACTCAACCATCCAACACTGTATTTAATAGCATAAAATTAAAAAGTGACAAAGCAGGAGTCTACTTCAAGGCCCGATGCCAAGAAGCAGAATTGGGAAAAAAAGATCACTCATGTTTCTGACTCTTCTTTTAATTAACATCCTTCCCTACCCAAATTATTTGTATAGTGCTGGAGACACAGGAGCTTATCTGAGCAGTCCCATGTACAGTTCCAGGTACAAACCTATCACGTTAGTACCTAAACTGTGGTGATGGATCAGACAGTTTCAAGGTGGACAGACAGCCTGCACACAGGTTTCAGAGCAAGTTCTCATGAGAAAAGGAGCCAAATACTTGGCGGATATGAAAAGGACACTACAGAAAGATTCAGCCTGCAGAAGTCCATATCCAGCACATGAAGCGCCCTACCTAGGTGAAGCTATCAGAAGAAGCTTTCCAGCTTGCAGAGATTAACAGGTATCTTCTTTTTAGGTTATCCAAAAACTGAGCTAGAGGGCATAGAACACTTGTCCCCTCCAATGGAGTGAGGCAGGAGACAACTCCATTTTTATGGAGATCCAGTAACTTCAACACCATCTGTGTGTCTACACCAGCCTGAAGCTTATGATAACATCTGTGAGGTTAAGTGACCCAAGCTTAGGTTGCAACAGGTTGGAAAAGAGCTTGTAGCATCTGAGTTGCTGTCTAGTCAAAACAAGAGCAAGGAGGCAGCAAAATATTAGCCGAATTTAAACCTCAGGAACACTCCAGCACATCTAATCAGTAAAGCAGATATTCACCATCAGTTTTACATTTTGAGTGGAGCTAGGTTGGAGGCCTGCCCAGGAAGCACCACTGTAGAACACATGAAGCAACCAGGACTGTACTATAACCAGGGCACAGTGTCTATCTAGAGTTAGTTCACCTTTATGTCCTAGGCAGCAGCCCTTAGCTTCAGTGTACAACTATTAAGACATCTTGGTACTGCTCAGCTCCTCTTCCCTCTCCAGATCAATACAGATTTCTTCAGGATGCCCCACAGCTCAGGAAACTCCCTGGGAAATATTGCTCACGTGTTCTCAGTAACCTAGCCAAGCCACAGCTGTTTATCCGGATGTTGGGCCAAGAAGAATGATTCATTTGTCTCACTTGCTTGCATCTGCCTGCCCTTCCTGCCTCCTGAACCCTCAAGCCATCAAGAACACTTCTGAACACCACTACCTATGCATACAGTGCAGTATTGATAGTACTAATGAGCATGATGGCCAGTTACAAGAACAGAGTTACTCTGTAAAATACCTCTTGCTTTCTCAGTGTTATTTCTGTCCATCTTAAATCTCTCAGCTATTCCAGGAGCCAGCCTATGACTGCCAGAAGTGATTTAACCTTAACTCTTGCCAGTGAGCTGCAGGATACAATCACAGCGTCTCCTGATACCTGGAGTCAGGCACTCAGCATTCAAACAAGGGTTGGGAGCCAAGGGGAAGGAAGGGAATTCGACCCAGTGAATCAGGTTGTGGCTTCTGCAAGAAATCTGATGGGAAATTCAGGCAGTACTGCCTGGTAGTCCACGTGTCATTAACTACAGGAACAAAGCCTGCTGATACTGGAGCATTCCACTCCCACCCCAGTCTCCTTAACTTCAGTAGTCAGGCTCAGATGATGCAAAACACAGCATTCTGCAGCTACAAGACCGTTATTAGATTGAATAATTCAAAATACTGACAAAAAAAACAGGATTCCTAGCTGGGCTTTGTGCTTCTCCTCCCCCCAAGCCCCCCAAAAAAGGAGACTAATTGCAGCCAGGAAAGCAAGATCTGAGCCGAGATCAACTAAAATTAATAATAGCAAAGTTGATAGTACTAGGGCAGATGTGCCCACCAGCTTCAGCCTGCCACTCTTGTGGTGCCCCCCCCCCCCCCTCAAGATGCTGTCATCCTAGAGAGCAGTATTTCAGCACTACTTTATAGATTGTGATACTACATCAAATCCTCCCAGGGAACCTCTGTGACCTCAGCTATAAGCATCAGAAGTTATTTGGACTTCCAAGGTCACCCCCATATTCATCAAACATCAGTCCAGGTGCAACATGATGGCACACTGCATAGTTCTGGTAAAACAAAAGCCATACCCAAGTGCACAATTTGGTCTTTGACTTAGAACATCTTTGGTCTTACCCGAGATTCCTCACTCCTCCTAGCTTGTGGAGTGTCTGTGGATCCATTGATGTTCAACATATCTTTCTGCTTGTGTTTCCTCATGATCAAGCTGTCCACAACCCAGAACATAACAGCCTTGGGGAGAAAGGAGTTTCATGAATAGACTGCAGAGACCAAAATATAAAGTCATGCAAGCCAAGCTACTTCTTTCTTCACTTTTTGGATCCTCCAAACCTCCATCTTCCAGCAGCCCAATATCCAAATTAATCCTGTGTTAAGTGTATCTGTTAGGGTGGTTGAGACAAGTTGCTAAGGTCTCTCCCTCACAAATTCTGAGGATTCCCTTTTCACTGGAGACCAAGTGAAAACAAATCACAACAGACCAAGTTTCTTCCAGAATTAATCACTGAGCCAATGGCATCCCATATTCATTCACTTGTTCTGCCTGCATCAGCCACTTTAAGAACCAGAGTTTCAAGCAAGTGCACCATGGGGTGAGGTTGGGAAGAGAGGTTGGAATAGCACAGGCAGGTAAACCCATCCTTGCCAACACTCCATCTATTGTAAGTATAAAAGTTCACCCCTTTTTCAGGGAGATCTCAACGCTAAGATCTTTTTCTCACTTGCCATATCAGAGTAGTAATTGATCTGTTAGTAAAACACTGCATAGAATCCAGAAAACTAGGAAACAGCTTTTGCCAAACTAAGTTTGCAATATGAGTTTGAATATCAGTAGTTTTGGGCAGTCCGAACTAATCTAGACAGATGGCTGATACAGAATAAGTTACTTTATAGTATCTTTAACTTAGAACTGCTGCTCCTCAGCGCCCATCACTACATCCATTGCAAGAGCTTTAGCACTTCTGTTCATGTTCCCATGACTGCTTGCAAATTTAAGTCTCAGTGACATCACAGCTTTAAATGATGCAGATGGACAAAGACCATGTCTGGCAGAAGGTCTACTGCTGACAATACCCAACACCTGTCAAAAGGACCCAAACCTCTTGTTTTAACAGTGCTTTCTACCCATGTTGCACTGCAAAAAAACAAACAAACAAACAAAAAAAAAAAGCACAGCACATTGTCAAACCAGTGCCCTCATACCAAATACATGTCACTTGCAGAGAGATCTGCCATGCACTTCAATGGGACTTATGCACTCCTGGGACAACCAGATCACGACTTTAATGGGAAACTAGCCTGCATTTCTGCTGAAAGCATGCCTTTTTGGCCACTCTGTAGCCTTGGTGAATATAAGCAAGAAATAGCATTGTTTTTTTTCTCTTCAAGGTTGGAGTACAAATAAGATGTTTGAGACATTTGCAGCTTTGTGCTGTCTGTAGGGACTCTTTACTTGGCATATACACAGGATGCAAAGTTGTTTTTTCATTCCTCAGCTACAGTACACTTTAAAAAAAAAAAAAAAGCTTCCTTGATCAAGGACAGCTTTCTTGTGATGGATCACAGTAAGAGGACTTATTTGCCCTGAAAGTCCACTGAATTATCTCGTCTTTCACACCTCTCTTCTCATACACCCTTTCTCCACTTTTATTCTCAATTGAAAGCACAGCAAGTTCCCACTGAAAAGCCATTCCTATAAGAACTTCAACAGGCTTTGGAGCACCTTTGTTCCTTCCACATTGCTGTTTAGACGCAGTTCCCAGCTGATGTGTTTCAACTGTCCTCAAAAAAGTAAACAATCAGCCATACAGCAGCTTGGGCAAGGGACTGGGGGTTAGGAGCAGAGCCCTTGGTAGGCAGCAGATACAGATTTGTGCTTGTAGCAAAGATCTTTGCTTCCACTCCCCTTTACCTTGTCCATCCACTTTGATTACTCAAGGCTGCCAAGCCACGTCCTGTACATTCTTCCCATTGGAAAGGGCCCATTTCCAAACCACCCCATTTTGTACTTGCCATGGCATCACTTACATTTACAATAAAAGGCACAACTAGCATGACCAGGATGAGCTCCAACTGGGGGTTTGGGATGTAACTCAGGAGGATCTGCTGAAGCTGCAGAGAAGAAAAAGCATTTAGAAGCATTACTCAAATAGCTGTTTGCTGCAAACAGGATCCATTCTTAAGCTATGTCCTATCTAGGGCCCTGCATACCTTGCTTTAGCAGAGCTCTTTGAGATGGCTTAGGCTATTTCTTTAGCCCAGCTGCCAAGTGCTTTGTTTTCAGCAATAAAATGAGTGAAGATAGACTTTAACTACCTGCTACAACAGCTGGTAGGACTGTTCTTGGCTTCTTGAGCCTATCTGCAAAATACAGTCAACGTATTTGCACAGCCATGTGCCAGATCAATACTCACAGCCAAGTCAGAGCACTGTAGGCTGCTACATTTGAAAGAGAAGCTCTAACCAGGAACAGATAAATGCTCCCAGACTGCTGCAAGTAACACTGCAATTAGGTCACATCAGCCCTTTTGGGTACAAGGCACCAAGTGCAAATGCACTCAGCACTGGGATGGCCCCTTAATTCCTTAAATAGCTTTTGTACCAGTGAATTACCCACAATGCCTACCTTCCTCCACAAAAACAGCTACAATTCCCAAAAGAATGTATGTTTTTTAATTAAAACAATCCCAACAAACTAATGTCCCCCTAGTTACCATACAAAAGCATAAGGAGAAGGGTGGGGCAGTACTCTATAGGGGTCAATTTGGAACAATCTAACAGTTTCCCTAGTTTAGGCACAAGACCACAAGTGTATTGACTTGACAAGATAATGTGGAAACCCCCTGGCAGAACTGAAGCAGCTCAGCCACCAATCAGCCCAGCCCATTTTATTCTTCTGAGAACAGAAAACTGAAGAAAAATCATACTCCACTAGTTCTTGACAAGCAGGAGAACATTTCACAAGCCAAGCTGTTACGAAAATCATGTTTCCTCAGACTTCAGTAATAGCTAATTATCACAGAGAGCTGTCAACAACTCAAAAGGATTAAAGACCTATGATGATGTGGACCATTAACAGGGCAAAAATGACAAGAAAAATACACAACAGCTGTAGCTAGGAAAATAAAATACAGCTCAGGAGCCTACCTTCGTCCAACCAGGGATCAGCAGGACAAGGCTAATCAGGGTCTTCTCCACAGCCATAATCAGCAGGTAGAGGATACACTGGCCAATCCAAGCAGCAGCTTGTGGAGGGTCACCTGGAAGAAGAGCACAGTTCATAGACACAGGACAAGACAGCCTTGCAGGTAAATGACCTCAGGCTTGACGTGTCCTACAATGCTCACGTTCACCTTATGCGTATGGGGAGAGAGACTGCCCAGGCTCTGCCCGTGCTTATCCAGCAGCCCTCATATACTCAAGAACCACTGAAAGCTGAAAGAAACATTCCCAGTAACTTCAAGGAGATTAGCTAAACAGATGGATCTTGGTTTGGGAAACATTCTCCTCCTCTTGGGGAGAGCCCTGAATGTACAGAGCCTTACGGATGCATCTTTTCCTCCTCCTTCAGCTACCAACAGGCATTGCAGGTATCCAGCCTATGGTACTGAGCTGTTTTGAGCTAAATAAATACAAGGATAAGGGGAAGAAACCCTGTTTGTACAAAGTGGCCAGTACCCCATCTGAAAGCACAGATCACTGTATACCTTCATATAGAGAGTAAGCTTGTGTGTATGGACTCGGTTTAGTGGGCACGGTGGTGATGGGCTGACACTTGGACTAGATAATCTTAGCAGTCTTTTTCAACCTTAGTGATTCTAGAATTCTAAGCTGCTGAGAATCCTGAGCTTTCAAATGGCTCCTTACAAGCAAGCATTGCTTTTGGAATATTAGTAGCTTGGTTTGCCCCTCTTGCCAAGGTACCACAGACTTCATTTCTCTTCACCTTAGCAAACCTAGAGTATTCTATAAAGAAAAGTTTCACCCCATCACCATTTTTTCCTCCCCATTACTTTCTATGGAATAATAAGCTCATAGGAACACTTCACAAAAAACCTGTTCCATATGGACCAGAGTTTCAGACTGATAATCTTTCCTGAATTAAAATCCACTCCCAACCCCCAAAACAAAGCACTGCACAACAGATCCTTTTCTACACCTCCAAGCTACTCCCCTGCCAAATCTTACCTGGCTAATTTCCAAAAGTTTCTGGTCACTGATTTCAACGTAAGACAAAAGCTTTCAGTCCTCAACTAAATTATGCTTTTGCTGATTGAGTGAACAAATGGTTATGTGACACTGTCTGAGGAAGAGACAGTGGCTCCATCCCCCTAGGTTTTACAGAAACCCACTAAAAAAAAAAAAAAAATTAAAAAAAAATCAATGCTAATTAAATATGAATGCTTCCAACGAAGTACTTACCAAGTAATAATAAAAAAGCATATTTGTATTGCTAGCAGTGATAATGGCACTGTATCTATTACATGTGCTTGCTTCAGCCATCTGAAAGTACCCTCCTGGCAAGTTATCACTTTCCCAGGTCATCAGGATACCTTGGGCCTGCAAAACTGAGCTGCTGTATCTGGCTTAGGAAAAAACGCAGCACTTCCTCTTACCATCCAAAGATAAAGATAATCGCTGGCAGACTTTACTTCCAGAGGAATTGGGCCAGAACTTGGAATTGCATCTGTGCAAGATGTTCAAGCTGCTTTTGGATGGCAACAGACAGGGAGCTCTGCCCAGCTTTTCTCTGCACGGTGCTGCTGAGACACAGCAAGGGAAGCCCACACAAGTAGTTTGCAAACATCGATCCAAATCATCATGCATACCTTTGGTCACAGAAACCAGCAGCATGGGCCAGGATTTACTAAGAGCTGCTATCTGACCAAGTCCAGCACTGGGAGAATCTGCTTAGCAGGGAGTGCAAAAACAGGTCTGCATGCATGTTTGTCCTTCCTGTTATTTGTTAGCAATGTAGCAAAATATTTGCAAAGCCACTGCTAAGAACAGAGGCATCCAGCTTGTCTCTCTATGCCAGAGAGCTCCATGTGATCACCTTGCATTCCAGCTTTGTAACTGCCCAAGCCACAACTGAAGAGGGGAGAGAAGGAAGTGGAAGCTGTGGTTTCAAGATGCTGAGAGCCAGACCAGCAGGAACTACATGGAGAAGGAGCTGGGAAGGTTACATGCAAATGCAACCAGCACTGAGGATTTTGGAAAGCACACATCCACACTCCCTGGCAGGCAGCAGCTGGATGGGTGGTCTGTGCAGCATCGTTTGCAGTCTGCAGTTAAAGGCTGGGGTCAAAGAGGTTTTACTGCTCCTGGAGCCTCTCCTAAGTTCTGGTATCTACTCTTCTTCAGCACTGGCTGAGCCTAGTGGGGCTTTTTGCCTGACATCCCCAGACCAACCAATCCTTTCATAAGCCCTTAGGCTACCATCATCTATCAGAGCATACACAGACACAACAGGAAAACAAACATACCCATGGTCTCCTTCCTGCAGCTGAACTCTTTGCCTTTTGCTCCGTGTCATCAGCTGTTGTGGTCAATCCACCATGGGGAAACAGGGGCTGACAGCACAGCTTTGCAAGTCAGCTGTCCCACAGTGGTAGCAGTGACACCTGCAGCACACTTCTCTCCGATGTTTCAGCCCTCCCCAAAAGCATCAGCAAGCTGGAGATACCTCCAAAATGCCTGTTCCCTCGCATCCTTTTGGCAATAGGTCACTACCATTCATTATCACAAGCAGCTATAGATCTTACTTCTGCATACTGTGCACCTAACAGCCCTAACCCTCCATCATTCAGATAAGCTTTGGCTAACATGGCTGAGATGCACACAGTAAGAGAAACAATCTGCTGCCTAAACCAGCATGGGGCAGATTCACCATCTTCAATGCTTTCCTCACCTAAATCATTCCTCCCTCACTCTCAGTCTTAAAGAAACCCTTCTTTTTCCTTACTACCCACCAGACCTCACCTTGTCAGAGGTGCCTCCACCTCTGCGTCAAATATCCAGCTTCTCACTCTGATCCTTCCTACATCACCTAAAGCAGCAGCTGCACATCTCTTCTGCAGTAAGAGTTTCTAATAGCCCAGATTAAACAACTGAAGGATTTGCAAAGAGACCTGCAGACCTATGGCCATCTGCTCTATCACCTTCAGCAGCCTCAAGCTGCTACTGTCTCGGAACCTTGTTCTCCTCTTAAGACTCCAAGCTTTGTTTTCAGAACATGGGATGTTTCTGTACAGGAACGCATCCCAAACCACAGAATTCCATGCCTTTACTGCCATTACCTAGCAGAAAGATCACAGGGTGTCTGCGCAGTTATTCTCCAGCATCCAGGTATCCCAGTGACACAAGGGTGCTTATTTAGATGCTGGCTTCCTACAGCCAGCATTGGGTTAGATGGCGGGGATGGGGAAAGTCAGGCCAGGAGTACCCTTAGATGCCACTTAATGTCTTCAGTGAGCCAAGCACTGCCCAGAAATCCCTCAGTCCATGGATGTGAGAGATTCTCCTGATATGGTGGTGATGGGTTGATAGCTGGACTAGATGATCTTAGATTCATTATGGTTGGAAAGACCACTATGATTTCGTATCAGGTGTTTCCACTAGCAAATTTGGGTGAGTGCCTCCAAAGCTGTTTCTGCCATACAGGATAGCCAATCAACAAAACCTAGTTTGCTCCCTGGAAGCAGAAACCAATTCAATGCCCTCCCTTTGCTGCAAGCAAAACTTCCTTTTCTATGCAAGGAACAGAACAGGCACAGAAGATCTCTGCAGATGTGCTACAGAAAGCCACATCATGCTCCCTTTGAGTGGCTCCCTGCACCAAGGACAAATCTTTGCCCTGCAAGTCCTAATGAAAGGATGCACGCTTTGCATTTCGACCATTCTCCTCCAGCACCCTATCCCACCATCAGCATCACCCCTTTAAAACAGACCTAGGATCCCCAGAGCCTGCAGCAACCTCACAGACACAGCTCATGTTCTGCTTGTGCATGGGAGCCCAACTGCTTACAGAGCAAAAGCAGCACTCCTTGAGGTATTTGACTTGTTACCACACAACAGGATTAGTTTTAATCCAAGCTGTCTAATGTACCAAGCTGTCAAGGTCCACGTGTTAGTGCCAGACAGCTTTATTTGTAGTCTTCCAGGGACTGTACATGTACTGAGCAGGTGGGAAAATATTTAACCATAGCCAGGGCAGAGAGTTCAGGGAGGCTGAGGAAAAGTGAGTGTTTGAAAATACTGAAAGTTGTATTGGGTAGATGGTGGGGATGGGAAAAGTCGATAGGAACTCAGTGAAGAGTATTTAAATTGTACCTCCAAGAAAAAAGTATCTGTGTAATTCTTGATGCTATGTACAGAAAGCAAGAAATATTGGTAAAGCATCTGAATTGCATGCTAAAGACGAAACAGTCCCCTAGGTTAGAGCTATTTTCAGCAGTATTTCCTCAAGCATTAGCAGCCAGCTCCCTTGGCTGCTTCGGTTCATGGGAATATTTACTATGGAAATTTTGTAGGCCATCGCAGCAGGGCCAAAAGCAGCCTACACAGGTCCTCAGTTAAACTCAGCAGCTGGCACAAAGCACATTCTGCTGTGAGTTTGACCAGTGGAGTTCAACAGACCATTAAACAGACTTCAGAGGGCTCCAAGCAAAGCGCCTTTCCATTTCTGGGCAGCAAATGAACACAAGGCATCAAACAGAACAGTCAGCGACCACAGCCATGCTCCTATATAAGCCTGCCTCCCTGAATAACTTTTCAAGCCAAGATATCCACTTCTTCTCACTATTTCAGGATGCTGCTCTTCAGCATTTGACTCACTCACTGCAAAAATGCCTTAATATGAGTTGACAGAGTTTGTTTCCTTAAAGTATTATTTTAGAAGTACTTCAATATTTGAGTTGGTACACACACAGTGCAGGGATGCTGCAGCCATCAAGAGGTTTCCCCCCAGCAAGCTTCTTATAGCCACAAGAACTGGGAAGAGGCTGAAGGACTTGAAGTTTGGAGGCTGAAGTTTATCAACAACCATTTTTCAAAACCTACTTGAACCAGCATGAAGAGTGAACTTTGCTGGTCTTCATTCTCAGGAGCCAAGCACCTCCAGAAGAGCCAGCAGCCTTTCCAAATTTACCTTTCTATGCTTAAAGACAATCCAAAGAACTTCTGGACAAAGATGGAGGAACATAAAGGTATAGGAACTTTTGACACTCCACTAGCTAAAAACAGGTCACTCCTGGCCTCAGCAGCCTCTGGCTAAGACGCAAGAGACTGATCTCAGAATGGGTGTCTCCCACTTTTTTTTTGGAAATATGAGAATAACCTATTTTAAACAGTCAGTTCTGGACAGCTGGTTGCCTGAGAGAACAGTGTAGGTTCTGTCTGCATCATGGATTTGGTGTTTATGTGGTATTCTGCCCACCTTCCTCTGCAGAACAGCAAGAGAAACTTTTGCTCTTCAGGATAACTGAAGAAAACAATGCAAGTCTGGTACATCAATTAGTCCAGAAACTGAATCTGAAGCTTGTATTAAACTGTGGAGAGTTAGCCAGCATCTTCCAAATCACTCTGGAGGTTACTTAACAGCAGAGATGAGGATAGAGTTCTTAGCTCTGCAGCAAGATTTCATTTGACATGCCATTTGACTACCATTTGACTTTTCCATCACAGTGGTTCTGGCCAAGAATGGTGCTGGGTGGATGAGATTTAATCACCAGTTCAAAAACTAAATTCAAACAGCAGCAGAAACATTTTTGTTAACAAAACCAAGATTTCCTTGGAGGAGCAAGTTGTTTCCCTCCTCAAAGGTTGGCTTAGTCTACAGAAACTTCAGCTCAAGACGTTCATTACTGCTCTGCAAGGCTAAAGCTGTCAATATGCATTAACATTTTCTTGCTTCCATTCAGCTGCAGACGTGGCATGTGTAGCAGTGCTCTGGGATGACTGCAGTTGGGCTTCGAGTACTCACTGCTCATAAAGTGACAATGCACCAATGCCTGAACCAGGAATATTTATTCCTCTGCTGCCTCATTTGAATGACTTTAGAACACCGCAGCCTTTAAAACTACTCTCAGGTTTAGCCACAAGTCACCTCACAAACCCAACCACCCTCTCCACCTTGTGCTGAAACCTATTCAGGTAGGTGTAGCACTCCCTCTCTTATGCACCAAAGAAGTCTCAGCTAAAACTCAGAATTCAGTGTTGTCTCCACACTAATTCCACTTTGGTCTAAGTTTCACCAGCTTCAAAGAATACAGAGGAACGTCACTACCCTTAGAATAGACTTAATAACATAAAGACTTAAAGTTATTCGTGTGAATGTGTGCTTCCTAAATAAAAAGACTAACACAGAATAGCCTAATGGGTTAACTCCTGCCTTCTCTGCAGAGAAGCGGAGAAGCACTGCTCTCCTCCTCCTGAAGAGAAGTGCTACCCTCTAGTGGGACTTTTGGAGAAAGGCTTTTCTTGAAACGAACCAAAGCAGAGGCTGACAAGCTTATATGCACTTTTAAGAGGTTTTTTTTAAATGAAAAAATTACATTTTAAAACGTAATTTGGGGAAAACATGTCATTTGATAACCCAGTTTTGTTGGTCTGTCGATGCCTACCACAGCTCGAGACAACTGAAAGAACTGCACATTTCAAGAAGAGGCTGGAGGAAGTCAATAACAAAACCCCCACAATGGAGCCCTACAGAAAACCACTGTGACATCCAAACCCATAATTTGTCACATCGTCATCGTGGGATTATATACTTCAGGACATGTTCAACCTTTTATCACCAATCTTTTGTGCCCAAGCATGACTAACACAACAGCAGTTACCACAATGTAGCGATGCCCCCAAAATATAACACAATTAACATTCAGGGGAGGTTCAGGTGTTGGATAACAGGAAAAATTTCTTCTCGGGAAGAGTGGTGAGGCATTAGAACAGGTTGCCTGGGGATGTGGTGGAATCACCACCCCTGGGGGTGTTCAGGAGAAGGGTAGATGTGGCACTAAGGGCCTGGCAGGGATGGGTTGATGATTGGACTAGATGATCTTAGTGTTTCTTTCCCCCCTGCAGCCTTAATGATTCAGTAGTGCTGATTATTGACAGATAACAGAAGTAGAAGTTCATGTGTAATAGAATAGAAGTCCGTGTTTTTCCCCTTAGCCAGCCATTTTCTTCTTTCACAGAAGAGAAAACACAAGTCACCTTTGTGCAGAGCTGTAGATACGTACCATATTCTCCAAAGACAAGATATGTGTACTTCTGACGCTGCACAGCCCAGGAGACCACCTTCACACCAAGCCAAATCAGCAGCATCCCCAGCGTGGCATCGAGGATGAAATTAATAAGGTAGCTAGGAACAGAGGAAAAGGTCTCTTTGTGAGGCTTCCAAATGCAAATTCAAGTTGTATGTGTTCAAGTCTATATGACACAAGCTTCACTATGTATCTTCAAAATATGGAAATCAAAAACTATGATTTTCAAATCCTTACTTAGTGGTCCAAGCTTTCCTTCCTTGCCAACATTACTGAATTTACCAATAGCCTTACCAGCTTAAGAGCCTGATCGGCAGTGGAAGGAGGCTCCACCATCTTCCTGGCACCACTCATTTATTCACACAGCATTAAATACTACTTGAGTTACTGTAGCTTAGGGTTTACTCCCTAAAAAAGAGAGGGTTCCATTTACAACACCTTTTGTTCTTAAATTAAAACCAAAGTTTCATAGAAGCATAACTACACAGGTACAGTGGCCTTAAATTACACCAGTGGAGACTCAAGTTGGATATTAGGAAAAGTTTACTCTCAGAAAGAGTGATGAGGTATTGGCACAGGCTGCCCAGGGAGGCAGTGGAGTTCACCATCCCTAGAGGTGTTCAACAGAAGAGTAGATATGGTACTGAGAGATATGGTTTAGTATGTATGGAGGTAACAAGTTGGCAATTGGATTAAATGATCTCAGTGGTCTTTCCAATGTTAATGATTCTAAACATTTTCAGAATTCTATACCAGAAAACTGAAACTTGTTGGACAACATAAGTGCTCCACAGGAAAGGCTAAAACTCACTTCCGTAGAGCAGGTGTAAAATGCTATATGAGCAGGGAAGCAAAGCAAGAGGCAGAAGAATTTAGGAGAGGTAACAATCCCTGGCTCAAAAGCCTGGGGTCCTGGAAAGCCTCCGGTTTGGGGTTTCTGCTGCAGGTCCAGCAGCAAAATCCATCCCCATCAGGAGATTCTGGCCTGATGAACTTGCTTTGCAGCTTTGGAGGTTTAAGCCTCACTGGAAAGTGTGCAAGAGACAGAAGATCTGCAGGAGCCTTCTTGGGATTGCAAAGTTCAATCTCTAACCCAGGGCTCAGTATTTTAATGAGCCTCACAGAAAAATCTCTCATATGTTTTTGGCCAATTTTGCGCTATTAGAATCTTGTTCTGCAGCAATAGGTCAGACACTTCTACAGTGTGAAAACACCACCAAGCACAGGAACAAATGCTTCCTTTCCCTAGCTTGATATCACTGAACAAAGATATTGGGGAAAAAAAAAAAAAAACAAAAAAACAATCTGCTTTTGATGTCTACTTAAAGAAAAGGCATTAAGATTTCCCAAACTAGCTTCTTAGAGTTCCCAGAGCACTCCCAATAAAACAGGGGACTCTAGCAGTTTATACTGGGCAGGATGCACAGCGTAGGAGCAGCAGAACCCAAGGGCAGGATATCAGAGCTCTGCCCAGTTCAGTATTCAAGGCAGGCAGACCAGGAAAATGGCAAGCACGTTAGGAGAAACTGAAGGGCATAGCATAAGCATAAACGGGGTTGTGTTCAAACAACATAAGTTTAAAAGCAATCATGAATCATTTTAGAGGTTACATTTAATCCCAGCCAAACTTGTGGCTGTTTAAAGAAACACACTGAAGTGCAGCATTCTAACATAAACAAAGGAGATAGGCCAGGAAGTTTTGAGCAGCATTTTGGAGTTCAAAGGGGATACACAAAAATCAACTTTACCTAGTTCTGAAATGAATTATAACTGCAAATTGTCTGGTCTGGAGTAAAGATACATTTCTGTTAAATTCCAAGCCTAATTTACATAGCCCCAAAATAGGACAACATGAATGCATGTGGTAGGTAAAACTGAAGTTCCAAGAAAAACATCCTTTTTCTTGGAGCTTTTTTATCCAGGCTGGATAAAGGCCTTCAACCACGCTGAGCAAAGCATACTTCTCTAGTATCCATCCAGTACTTTAAATAGCCAGCCATATATGGTGGAAACGAAACATCTTCCGGTTGGTTTCCTCCCTCTTTTTCAAGATGTGGGATGTGAATGGAAGTGCCTTTGGTACTTACAGAGAGCAAGGGTCCTCCTCAGTGAGATCAGACAGAAAAATATTGGCAAAGTGGATGAAGAGGGCACCAATTGCTTGCTTGGAGGTATCATAAAACCTGGAAAGAAAAAAGCAAGATCTGTTTCCTAGAGCATCAGCAGAGGTCAGCCAAGCAAAGGCTGGGCATAGGCCCGTTTTCCTTTAAGAAGCATTTCTGATACCCAAGAAGGGAAGTCCATTAATTTCCAAATTACTTTAAGGGAAGAACCAAAGCCAGGGGACAGAGGCTTTTCTTTGCTAACACTGGCAAGCCAGCCTGGCCGTACATATGATTCTTCAACCTATCAGATGTAATTATCTGTTTAATTGAATTTAAGACCAAAACTTGATCTGGTCTGAAAGACAGCCCATGTGCAGCTGTGTTAGCAGATCTGAGAGGACCATAATCTCTTGGATCAACCACTTTCTTAGAGGAGCTAGGGAGGGAATTTATTTCTAGGGAGTACCAGCTGCTTTAGGAAATTTGTCTTGGGAAGTAGAAGCAGAGCATTTTATTTAAAGACTAAACACCAATAGAATAGTCACAGAGCCATGAAGATTGTTGGTAGAAGAAATACTGGAGGTACAAGGGCTTTTTAACATCCAAATTTAAAATCTTACCATATCCTCCAGGGACGCCTCTCTTCTTTTGGTTCTTTAAATCGTTTTACTGCAAAGAAAATTAAAGATTATGTTAACCATCAGAGCTGAACAGATGTGTATTTCCATTCCCTGTCAAGTGGCCAGAGGGAAGCTGGGGAGGTTTCATCACTATCTGCCAGCCCTGATAATTCTTCCAGGCAAATCAGAATCATGGTAGTGATATTCAAACCATGTACCCCAGTAGTCCATCAAGCTTTTGGATTCCAGAGGCACAATAAAGCCATCACCTCTTTGCAGCTCACAGGATCAGAAGTCAGTAAGCACCCCTACCATAAAGGTGCCAGGACCAAACTGCAAACAGATGAGGCTCCAAGCTCATGCCAACAAACTGGAGACACTATTAGAACACTGATTTATTACACATGCTTTGGATGTTCACTGGCTGTGTCTGGGATGTGGTTTCAGTACCACCAACCACGAGATATTAAGAGATATATGAATACTTTAAATGAAGTCCCTCTGCATATAGATTAGTTCAGTCTCTGCAGCCACTCCAGTCCTCCATTCCAGGACCCTCCAGAGCTCTTTATCACAGTTACTACTTGCAGATAATTACTACTTGCAGATAACACTAAGTTTGTTTTTCATTTTTAAACTCTGTTCTGCTCACAGTGTTCTGAGCATTGCAGAAGCATCTCCAAGGGTCCCAGGTTGCTTGTTCCACAGATTTATGTTCTCCCTGGATTCAGGTGGCTTTTATGTGCCCAAATAGAAGCTGCTAATAGCCCTCCTAGTGCTATAGTGCACACAGAAGTTGTTTTTACTGCTTTGCTGTCAATCCAACCAGGAATTTGTTTTACAGAGCTCCACCTACCTGGCCAAGTCTTCTTCCCTTAAACCTAAGATATCAGTGCCCTGCAACAAGGAGACCTGGGAGAGATTTTCCTCACTATATTTTTTCCCCAACCTAATTAATAAAAGGGCATTCAGTAGCATCATTTTGCTTTGTGAGATAGCTGCTAGCATCTACATCCAAGTCTAGAGGCTCTGCAATTACAGCTGCTGCCTCAAAATCCCATGTAAATGGGGAACTGATCTTTCACAATCAGTTCCTGGAACACAACCAGCTTGAACAGGATTTAGAGTTAAAACTACTGATCTGTGACTTCTTTTTTCGGAGGCAAAAAGAAACTAATTCAATGCTACTCCTGACGCTCCATCCTAGGACATGAGCACAGCAGCTGCTTGATGGTGCCATCTAGGGGAACCTAGAGCCTGAAAGCTACAGAACACACAAGTATGAGTCAGTGTATAGCCTCCCCAGACAAGCTATCTCAAGGGTATGCATTAGAAGCATGAGTCCCTACGCCCTTCATCACCACCCAGATTTGCCCAGTACTGAGCAGGTCATTGTGATGAGTGCTCTAAAAGGCTGCTGACGCCCAAACAGACCACCAGCTATCTACTTTATCATCACCAAGTCTTTGCTCCTGGAGCTCTGTAGCTTACTCTGTCACTTCAAGAGTTAACCAAACACCAGAACAAACACATATTTGGTATCCAGCTCTAGATTACACTCCTCCACAGACCCATTAACTGAAAGATCAACCAACAGAGCAACAAGCTCAGTAAAGACTGGGAAGAAAAAATTAATACACTAGCTGGAAGCAGCTACTCCCAAATAAACTGCTCTTTTCTGTCTTGCATCTATACAGTAATTAAATGATGCACTGGGTGAGTCTCACTGTACTTGAGTACTCAGCCTGCCAACTGGAGCCCAACCATCTGCCCCAAGAAACTGTTCTGGGCTGCTTTCCCAGGGAAATTCCTGCCTGATCCAGCCAGAAAAGATCTAGGAATTCCCCTGCCTGGATGCTCAATTAAGTGGAACTTTGTACCTTTTACTGGCACAATGACAAGGTGACACATAGAAAAAAAAAAAAAAAAAAAAAAAAAAAAGTCCTTCAACTCTAGGACTTCAGGCACATCCAAGCAAGCACTTACATCTCACTTTCCACAATAAATAAATAAAAAATAAATCCATGGACTAACAAAGCTGAGAGGCCAGAATTCTTTAAGCTGAAACTAACAAACTTGAAGCAAAGAGTACAAAAACTTCCCTATGGCATAGAATGGCTCCACAGTCCACCAAGCTGACCACCAGCCGAATCACAAGAGCATCAGGGATGATTTTTACTGTTGTCCTAATGAGAAGTGACATACATGTATCCACAGCCACACAGGCTAGAAATAGTAATTCAATGTGATAAGATGACAAGAGGTAAGAAGTTAATGGCGTGGTGCCTTGTTGAACATGGCTTGTCATGCCTCATTAGATTTAAGAGAGTTATCTGGGTCTGTGCAATTATCAGAGACAGTAAAACTGTTGTATTAAAGATAAAAGCTAGCATTATAGAGAAATAATTAACTGCTTAATAGGGCATTAACTGTACAGAGCTGCATCAGGCTGTCTCTGAATTAAGCCAGAAAGCCAGCCAAGATCACCAGAGCTTGAACAGGCAGCAGAGTAGTTCAGTGGCCATGACCCAGAGGTTAAGGGTGAGTTCAAATCCACATCAAAATGGCTCCAGGTCTCTGAAATGTCAAGAAACTGATAAAACTCCTCTCCTCCATGTCTCCCTGCAGGGGATTTGAGCCAGGGCATGCACAGATCCCTGGGCGGATACTCAAGCTCAGCTGGCTTGGGAAACAGCTCAAGTCTCTTCTTGCTCTTCTCAAAGGAAATCTCTATTCACTGAGGCCACTCAGCTTTCCATCAGCTGTAGGCATGGATCTGCAACCACGGCTCTGGCAAATCTTGATAGCGGACTGATCTACTACAGGACAAGCTGTGCTTGCAAATGCATGGTAGTGCAAAGAGAAATTGTGATCTGAATTTTAGCACCTGTAACCTATTAAGATTGTTTAGTGCAAGAGGCCAGGCTGGACCAGGATATTCTGAATATTCTGAAGTTGCTCAAGTACAGACTTCCCTGTTCACTGTAGAGGAGCTGGACTAGGTGGTCTGCCTTTTAATGTCCCTTCCAACTCAAATGATTTTATGTCTCTAGGTGCACAAGACAGAAGGGAGAAAATCCCCAACCATCTGAAGACAGTACTAAATAAAGAACTCCACATGCTCACAGCTAAAGATCCGTGTAATAGAGCTAAATGGAGGAAGATGAAGATTGCTTGTGCAGGCTCTTCCTGTGTGACTTGCCCCTTAACTGATAGGTATTTCAACCACATTCCTAGTGATGCCTTCTAAGTTTCAATTGAATGGTAAAGTGAGAGGATGTCAGCTGTGAAATTGCTCACTGGAGAAACATTTCCTTCAGAGAGGCTTCAAAGACAATCCTCTAGAGCAGGAAGCCTCACACCTAACTCTGAAGATGCTCCAAGGAACTCAGCCACACTGTGGTAGAGTTCAATCCATACGGGCTAAAACATTCCAGGAAAAGGTAAGGCAGGTTGGAAAAGAACAAACACATCTATCCCATTAAAGAGATCAAGCCGATAATCTCAGGTGACAGCCTGAATTGGTGTCCTTACAAATTAACACTCATTCCTACTTGGCTCCAGATACAGCAGACAAAAAGCCCTGAAGTTCAGCAGAAGGGAAGGAACATGAACAGCAACTTGAGAGAAATGCCTTTTGCTTATGGCCAAGAAAGGGCAAGGCAGGAAACGAATGCTCCCAAACCCTTCCTCTTCAGTCAAGACAATGAAAATCACAGACACTTTATATTTGTTGAGGATCTCCAAACTAGAATGAATTTGGCCATCTGAGTAGAAACCCATGTAAAAAAAAAAAAAAATAAAAATATATATATATATATATCCACTTGGCAGAAGAGTACTTATAGATCTGCAAGGAGTCAGAAAATGACAAGGTATGACCTCAATGAGATCCACCCCTCCCCCCCCCCCTTTTAATTTTTTCCCAACTTTTGTTTTGCAGAGTAACAGAAAGTGTATGTTTGTGGTGTTTTCCAGATGCAGTGCGATGGAAACAGCTGTCTGCCCTAGGTATGTATAGCTCCTTGGAGTTATGGAACTCCAGCTGTACTACTGCCCTACAGCCTACTTCTGTAGTAATTAATTTCCAAATTATAATTAATACTTGCATAACTCCAGATTCTCTTCCATTGTTCCTCACATCTTGCCCATGCAGTGGAGCAATTCCTTATGCAGCATCTTCTCAGCATCCCCACTGATGATGCACTGCGTTCAGAAATCAGTGCACATGTACATTTGCCTGTTATTCCTCATGGAAATAAACCCCTGATTTAGGCAGAATTAGCTAGAATAACAGCAAAACAGATCAGCAAAACAGACTCCTAAGTAAAATTTCTGTAAAACCAGGGGGGAAGCTTATTTCCCCAGTAGAAATGCCCTACTATGAAACCAGGAAGATTATTTTTGTGACAGCATCACACCACCTGATTTCTGGCCTTACTGAATAGGATTCAGAGCTACTGTCCTATGGAGGAAATGCTCTTCCTCTGCCATCCTCCACTTTATTTATAGTGAGTAGGGTCTCCAGTAACACATTTCAACCTATTTTGCAGGACACACCCTTTCTCAGGCTTTTTCTAAGCCCCAGACAGGAAGAAGGCAACATGCAGAGACCAAAGCTGTGGAGGCTGCACTATTTTTAGTGTGAGCTCACAGCAACTCAGACTGGAGACACAATGGGAGGAAGCAGCAGTCACTGCTCACAGGCAGCAGCCAGAACACTGCCAGCAAGATAGAAAAGCTCAGAACACCACCACCTCAACACAGAGCAGTGCTCAGCAGCACATCTATCATTAGTTTGAGGAGGAGGACACTACAAACCTGTATTCTTGCACTTGCATGATACACGTTTGGAGCTTCCTTCCCAAACACTGTTGTATCAAGACTTCAAAAATGTACATCTTTAACAAAACAGGCTAAATACTCTATACACAACAAAGGGCAAATATGCTCTGGATTATCTCCAAGTCTGCAAGACCTGAGGCAGCAAGGAAATACAAAATGGTACCAGCTCCTACTGAATGTATCTGGATATTGCCAGGCTGCTTTACAGCATCTTCTAGAGGAGAAAAGCTTCTCTTGGCACAGAGTGCTCCAAATTGCAGGAGAAATGTGTATCAGTAGCAGGTTCAGGCACTCAAAGCAGCAGACTTCTGCAAAACCTCCAAATCCTGCACAATGCCACATACCAGAGCTTTTAGATCTATGCAAATAAGCCTTACAGAAAGGAATAATTCTGCTGTTTCCAAAGCAAAATTACTTGAGTACCTTTCCTCTCCAGGATCTTTTGGCCATTTATTCCCACTCCTCATCCAAATCCAGTTACCCACAAGCCCACTGCAAGACAAGCTTTGAAACTCTCAAAGCAACAGTATCAGCCCATCACTCACCTTGCTCAGCCTAAAGCATCCTACTAGCAGGAAACGTGAATTGCCCAGGTAAAGGTCATGCAGTATTCAGTTTCAAGCTCCACCTCATGCAATTAGTGTAGTACCCATGTCTTATTTCTACACAAATTTTTATGTCTGCCATTAGAGCATGGGTGTCCGACCTTCCGGCTTGCTTGCACCACAGTGAGTGAAGAGGAATTGCCTCAGGTCACATATAAGTATAGTTACTGTATATAAGTAACAAAGCTTCTACTTTTATATTGTCATTAAAACAAAGCCTGACACATACATAAGCCTTCAAGTGCCAAGTGATCATAAACCACTTTGTGATGAAACCATTAGTCATAAGCACTTATTGAGAATAGGCTCCATTTGACCAGGAGGTCTTGGAGACCTGGACTGGGCTCTAAGTGAAAGGTTGTTCTAACTCCATCTGGGAAAGGCAACAGAGGCTCTACACACAATGCATCTCCAGATTCCAGGTCAGTGCCTTGGAATATAAAACATTCCCGTGTTTGAAGCATAGATCTTAAGGCCAATACATGATGTAATTAAGAGAACATCTAACAAATGAAGTTACGCAATTGAGGTTTTTTTTTCCAAACATGAAGTTTGTCAGTTCTCTCACAAATGCCAAATAATAAACCAACTGGAAATTTAACAGACTCCTCCCTAAAGGCTTATTTTCTCCACCCTTTGAAATGACAAAATTCCCCTGTAAAATTCCCTGTAAACCTACTTGCACAAGAGTTAAGAATCACCTATAATATCAATCATCCACCAGATGCAGCAGAACTCATCCAACAATGCATAAGGTGCTTCACAGCCCATAGGTTACACATAACTTCTGGCAGCTCAAGCTTTGCCTGGTTGTTTCTCAGCCTAACCAACCCATTTGTTCCTCCAGCAAGCAGGAACGTCCTCAGCTTTTATTCCTCCCAGTCATCATTTAGCATACAGTTTTCTCCACTTGGTTTAGCAGCTCAGAAGGTGACATCCAAGAGGAGGTCAACGTAATCAACAACTCAAATTCAAAAGCTCCATAGAAAGCTGTGCTTTGCTTAATGAAGCACATTAAATGCCACATGGTCCTTCCAGCTTACAAAGCACAACGCATGTTTTCAAGCTCAGTCAGTTTTCACATGTATTGAAGCGGAAGGAAAGAAGTCATAGGAGTCCTGCCATATGTAGCTTCTTGCTTAACTTGCAAACCTACATGCAGATCCAGACTACCAGAGTCACAGCCCTGTGCTTCACACCTCTTCCAGGCTGTAAATCTTTGTGGTTTTATTTTTCCCCACAAGAGAGTGTGGTAAAGTCCCTATTTCAGTATAATGAATCAAATCAAACACAGCCATGTTCCCATGTTAAAGGAAGCAAAGTCAGCATAGCCCATCCCAGGCATGGCAGTGTAGTACTCTCATGGTTTATTAAAATCAACAGAATGCAAGTCTGCACAGATCCAGCAATCTATCATTTAGTTCTCTTTCCTGATGTACACGCACACTTCAACCCACTTTTTTTCCTAGAAATACTCAGCATAAAAGCTGGAACACCACATGGGAAGCATGTAAGATAGTTCTGAAGCACAGAAACAGTGCAGCAACAAATTTGAGTTGCAATAGGGCAGAACCCTTCTGAGTTAAGTTCTATTCCTTCCATCTACCCCTCACTATAAGGAAATCCAAGCCCTTCCACATAGAGGATTGTGAGCCACTTGCATAGGCTGCCCAGAGAAGCTGTGGATGTCCCATGCCTGGAAGTGACCATAGACAGATTGGATGACGCCCTGGGCAGCCCAATCTGGTGGGTGACAACCCTGCCCAAGGCAGGGGGTTGGAACGAGATGATCTTTGGGATCCCATCCAACCCAAGCCATTCTATGATTTTACCAGTATTTCCCTCCACAGCTGAGAGCTACTGTTTGTTTTTATGGTCGAGCTGCTATTCCACAGTCCTACCTCAGCACCAACCACTTGAGCCAAACCACAAAACACTGCCATAGCACAAATGCTCCTAAGCCTCATTCAAGAGCTCAGAAGGCTGCTTAAAAAGCTTTAGGAGGAGAGGTAAACAGAAGATAAATGTTCTTAAATGACTCCCCAGATCTGTTTCACTTGTCCCCTGTTAATCTAAAAGGAAAAACATGACTAAGATTCAAGACTCTGTCTTCTCTTTCTAAGGGATTTGGTGTCCACGTGACAAGTTTCAGCAACCCTCACATCACATGCAGCAACTGCAAAATTCACTCAAAAGCTACGCACTGACAACTACTTCAGATGGGATTGCTGAATTATCCACATCACGGCTTCCCCAAGGACAAGTTCTTGCCCAGGAAGCTAGATTGCCAACCACAGCTGTAAGGAAAAAAGAGGCAGCAGAACCAAGTGTTCACAACTTAATTCTCTTAGCAAGAGTCCTTCTGGAAGGAGCAGGCAGCTGGGAAGGATTACATCTGATTCTCATTTGATTACTAAATTAGAGCAAGCCCTGCACAACACTGCAGAGGAGCTTGACTACAGCCTTAAAGACAGGATAGAATAGTTTAGAGTATTTGTAAGCTCCAACAAATACTTTCCTCAGTGCTGGAATAGTGGTGATCCTAACCATAGAATGGCTTGGGTTGGAAGTGAGCTTAAAGACCATCCAGTTTCAACGCCCTGCCCTGCATAGGGTCACCAACCACCAGATCAGACTGCCCAGGATCCCATCCAACCTGGCCTTGAGCCCTCTGAAGGATGAGCACACACAGCTTCTCTGAGTAACCCATGCTGGTGCCTGACCACTTTCCAAATAACGAATTTCTTCCTAACATCTAGCCTGAGTTTCTCCTCTTTCCATTTAAAGCCATTCCCTGTTGTCTTGTCACTACCAGGCCATATAAAAAGTTGCTCCCCCTCCTGCTCATAAGCTCCCTTCAAGCACTGCAAGGACACAGCAATGTTTCCCTAGAGCTTTCTCTTCTCCAAGCTAAACCACATTAAGCTGGGCATCATCTACCTGTGGATCCTGCTTACGCCACGTGGAGGACCCATTTAAAACACAGAGTGGAGCAGTGGGGAGCAATCACTCCCTTCATCCTATAATGAAGCACTATTTCTTCCTCGTGAACCTTTGATCTAAAGGGCTTTCTAATACCCTTTGCAAGAGGTGAAATTGGCCTCAAAGAACACAGTGGGTTGTTCTACTAAAACTTCACACTCCGTGTCACAGATCCACATCGAATCACTAAGGCCATCTATTCCAATCACCCACCCATCCCCACCATGCCCACTAAACCATGTCCCTCAGTGTCACAGTTCCATGTTTCCTGCACACCTCCAGGGATGGTGACTCCACCACCTCCCTGGGCAGCCTGTTTGAGTGCATTACCACTTTCCCTGAGATTAGCATATTCTTTTTCAGGCTTCCTGTAGCCCCAAGTAAAAGAAACACGAAGTCACAAACTCTTCTTATAACAACATAAAAATATCCATCCTGCTGTAGACCGTACTCTTGCAAGCACATTCCATGGCTAAGCACCTGCAAAGCCTTATCCATCACAACATCAGCATTAGTTTGATCTCCCCTACATACACTGTTTGCAAACCACCACTATCCAGGTACTGCAGCCTTTTCTTCCCAAGGAGGCTTCCAGCTGAATAGGCCACTCCCAAAAGAAGCCTTAAAGCATGTTATACCCTAACAAAGTCTTTGGTAAACCAATTACAGCTACAGTGGGCTAAAGAGGCTGCACACAGCCAGCCCTAACAGAAAACCTGAGAGTATGCAAAGGAGCTGTAGATAAAGAACACCTGATGGGAATTAGGGGCAGCCAGGGGATGATCTACCATCAGGAGCCTAGGGCTGGAAACCTATTCACATCTAGGGGCTCATCTTCAGCCACTGAGCAGATTCACAAGGAAACCACTCAAGAAGAGCTTTTGGATTTTTCCCTAATTAACCAAGAGGATGCTCAGCTGCTCTTCATATCCTTGGACATGAGCATCCTCATTCTCCAGCTGAGGTCCCTGGGTTCGTTCAGCCTAGAACAGGAAGCTGAAGGGAGGCCTCACTGTTGCCCACAGCTCCTCACGGGGAGCGGAGGGGCAGCACTGAGCTCTGCTCTCTGTGACAGCAACAGGGCCTGAGGGAACAGCATGGAGCTGTGTCAGGGAAGGGGCAGGGGGAGTTAGGGAGAGCTTTGCATCAGAGGGCAGTCGGCATGGAACAGGCTGCCCAGGGCAGTGGGCACGGCACTGAGCTGCCTGTGCGGTCCTGTGTGAAACCAGGAGTTGGACTTGATGGGTCCCTTCCAACTCAGGAAGTTCTGCAAGACTGTATTAGCTCTTGCATCAGGGGGAGAACAACATTCTTAGCTACTGCTGGCAAATAATTGAGCCCATGCTTTCATTTGTGGGAGTATTTTGATAATTAATACCCTTTATTTCACAAGATATCTCCTGTGGTTTATGGGTCAATTAACACATAGCCTCCCCCACTACAGGAACACAAAGAAAAAAAAACAACAGAAACAACAAAGTAGGCTGCTCTTACTGTTAATGTTCAGTGAAATACAGGCCGTGAAGTGTTGCAATGTCATTACTCCCACTGGAAAAAGCTATCAGCTGCCACAGGAAGAACTTGTTGCAGCTTTCAAAGCTGACTGGCATTAAACACTGGAGTCCAGGCAGCACAGAGATTCAAGACATGTGGCTCCTCAACTCAACTGGAAGCTTTAATTACTGCAGGCTTTTGAAAAAAGGAGAACAGATTGAGGCTTCTGTTAGATCACTTAACCCCAAGGAGAAGCACCCACGGTGCTCCAAGCACAGCACAGCTGGGGCACAGCAGCAATGATTTTTTCAAGTCTTGCAGCATCAGTGCCCTCACCTCTTCTCACTGCTTTCTCTTATTACCATCCCTCCCCAGCAAACAGCACTCAACCCAAAAAACTTCACGTTTTAAGGGAAAGTTAAGCAAAACAACATCACAGTGCAATTAGAGGAGCTATTATTCTAACCAAGCAGCACCGTACCTGATGCCCACCCTATTTTTTGTCACATTCTTCCTGCCTACACCGTTGGCTTCCACCCTTCATTAAAATTTTCTAAGCCACTGAGCTCGCACATCAGAGCCGCGACTCCGCGGTGCCTCATTACCATCAGATAAAGGCTCGGAACAACAGTTTTACGAGAGAGCATCTGGCGCCCTAACTGCCGGCTGCGAGCTGCTGCCGTCCCTTCTCCTACAGGTCTGGAGGAAAAAAAAAAAATCATTAAAAGCGACGCGAAGCTCCAAGCAGTGCCGGCAAACGGGCTGCGAGACCCTACTAGAAGGGTTATCTGGCAGAATAGTTTGGGTTGTTAAGGAATATCCGCTTCCAACCCCCCAGCTGCAGCCTAACGGTAAGCCGCCGAACCCCCGTGCAGCTCGGCCTCGAGCACCTCCAGGAATGGAGCATCCACAACTTCTCCGGGCTGCCCGTACCGGTGCCTCGCCACTCTCTAAGCAAAGAGCTTCCCCCGAAACCTCGCCCTAATAACAGCCCGGAGGTACGGAGGTACTCACACATCAGCGTGCAGAAGGCGCACAGTGCCAGCAATGCCTGCAGCAGCACTCCGAAGCGGCCCAGCAGCGCTCCGCTGCCGCAGCCTTGAGTCGGACGGGACGCGGCCATGACCGGGCGGAGCGCAGCGCAGCGAGGAACGGAACGCGACCGCCCCGCTGCCTACAAAGCGGCTCCGCGCCCCCGCCCCTCTGCCGGCGGCCACACCCGGGGGTGGGATGGGCAGGGACACGGGTGAGCGTGGGAATGGGAGTGGTGATGGGGATAAGGATGGAGATGGGCATAGGGATCGGTACCGGAATAGTACTGAGTGTGAATGTGGGTGTGGAATGGATTTAGGGTTGGGAATGGGAAGGGCTCGAGGGATGTCCAGTAGGGGTGGGGGTAGAGGGGACTTGGTGGTGGTTGGGGTGCCGGGATAGAAAATTTATGCTTGTGTCTTGGCAGAATCTAGAGTGTTGGGATGGGGAAGATGGGTAGATGTCCCAGTGGAAGTTGAGGTATCAGATATGGGGGGTTCCACTAGGGCTTGGGGTGCCAGGATGGGGAATATAGATTGTGGTCCTCGGGGGGCTTAGGGTGCTGGGATGGAGAGGGTAATTGGGCATCCCAGTGAGAATTGTAGTGCTGGGTTGTGGCAGTCCTGGCAGGGTTTAAGGTGCTGGCATGGGGAGTTTGGACTTGGGTCCCGTTGAGGTCTGAAGTGCCAGGTTGAGGGGTTCTTGGTGGGATTTGAGAAACTAAGATGGGGTGAGTTGTTTGGGGAATGCTGTCAGGGATCAGGGTGCCAGGCTGGAGGAGGTCCTGGTAGGGTTTGGGGTGCCAGGATAGGGAATGGTACAGGTATCCCTTTGGGGATTGAGGTTGGAGGGTCCCGGTGAAGTTTGTGGTGCAGTGATGAGGAGTTTGGGCTGCGGTCCCAGTGGGGTTTGGGGTGCTGAGCTGGGGATTCTGTTGAGGATGGGGAGTGCCAAACTGGAGACATCCCAGGAGAGCTTAGTGTGCTGAGATGGGGAGAGTGAATGAGGGTCCTGATGGGTTTGGAGGTACAGGGATGGAAAGGACATAGAGCATTCTTGAGGCTTTTTGGGTGCCAAGTCAGGGAGGAAGGTGGGGGTCCCACGAGGAATCAGGGGGGATTCTACCTGTGACAGAATGATCTGATACACTGCAGGGTCTACCGATGGGGTCAGTATCTTAAACTGCCTCAAACTTGCTACTCTGCCTAATACCATTCCCCTCCCCCTCCACAGCCTCCTCCACAGAGGGCAGGTTTCATTTTCTATTTCTTTTCAGTGCACTTATCTTCTGAGAGAACTGAGGTCACGCGGCTGAGTTTTCCTCCTTGACTTCAAGACACAGGAACTTGCATTCAGCTACAAAACCAGGCGGACTGCAAATCTCATCATATCATATGACTCCAAGCAATAGCCTTAAAGTCAATGGTAAACATTACAAGGCACTAAAGAAAATCATGGGAACTGTTCCTCATCTGAGTCCACACATCCCCTGGTACCAACGTGATGAAATAGCCCCTGCCAGAAATAGTCCCTCCTTTTTTCAAGGGGGGACCAAATTGTGGACTGGCAGATGCTCAAGTCACCAGCTTTAATCACGATTTAATCATGAGTTCAGTCAGCAAGCTGGAAGCTAGTTCTTGCTAAGTCATTTTCAGCTGATTTCATGTGTGCAACATAGTTTCATAAAAAGGTTAATTCCTCTAGGTTGGTGAATCTGTTTGTGTCTTGCAATCAGTTGCCTTTATATTAAATTCTAAATGAAATATTACAGCTGATATTATTACATAAGCCAGATGAACACCTTGCTAGCATCTATAAAGCAACGTGTATCTTAACACAGATTTACTTTGGCTCTAACATTTTACTTTTTCTTACATTTCCTCAGCAGTTTTTGAAGAACCATTTCCAAGAACTGGTTGCTGGATGACCATTTTTCACCTGGGAATTGCCTCAGGCTCTTTTTGCCCAAGTATTACACACTCAAGACATTTGAACTAGATGGATATTTCTTAACATTTCATTTTCTATGGATATCCTGCAAATTATTCATCAAAGACAGTATTTGGGATGCATCAGCAGACTGTGTGTACGTGTACAAAGGAAGGTTTTCCCAAGGCTCCATCTCGCCAGTTGTGCATTCTGCACTCCTGCCAGCCAGCAGTGATGGTTTCTCCCTGCTGCTCCACTCAGCAATGGAAAGTTATCTGAAGCCTTATTTTCAAATGCTGAAACTTTTACAAGAGAGCCCAGTATGTGTGAAAACACACAGGCTATAAAAGGGATGAAGAGAAAAATCCTGATTTCACCCCTTCCTGCCCCTCATTGCAGAGAGAGGCAGCAATCCCTTAGTGGTTATTTGTACTCGACACTTTACTGTGAAAGCACAGCCTTGGTTTACCAAAAGCATGATTTGCACTTCAAAATACTTGGATTTTTAAAACCTGTGCAAATAGCCCCTAAGGCTTGGCTGTGTTGGTGGTAGAGTCTGTGGGCTCTGGCTCCTAAATTCTGTTACATTATTATAGCAACTAAGATGTCCCACAGCTGTCTCCATACCTTTTGCCCCCCAAGGATTTCTATCTCTCTGTAGAGGTAAAGAGGTGTAGGATCCCGTTTGAATCTGGAGAGGGAAAGGTAGAGGGAGAGCGATTGGGAGAGGGAGGGGGAAAGGATCACTTGTTTTTCCCAAAGCCTTGGTTGAATAAAAGCCTGGAGAGGTCTGTCTTTGTGACCTTACAGAAATATGGATGATGGTTGTATACTTGCAATCAAAAAAGCCAAGACACTCCAGTAGTTTCAGGTAGTAAGGGATGCAAAAAGCAATCCTGGCAATTTTGTGCATGTGAAAGGAAGGATGGAGTAAATCTCTGAATTCTCAGAGGGAAAAAAATCAAATACTGGAAACCACAGAAAATACTTACTATATTTTTTTTCTCTTTAAAGAAGGATTAGCCAGGCCGCACTGGCAAGTAAAATTGGTTTATAAAGAGCAGAGCAGAGACAGAACAGGACAAGAATGTGTCAGAAGATGAGATTGAGGTAAATCTGAGGTGTGTCAGAGCCTGAAGAAACCTGTGCAGGAAGAGCTATGAAGTGAGGCCAGGGCAGCTGACCTAAACCCATACTGTAGGGTGTTAAACTTGGCAGTAAAAATGAGGAAAGAGGAAGAGGGGGGGGCTGTCGTAATAAAAATGTTCATTCTGCTAAACAATTGTTACTTGCATTGAAACTTTGTTCTCCAAGACATAGCTGCCCATCAGAGTGAAAACACCACAGCAAGGAAGAACATTTCCTTGCTCAATGAAAACCAACCTTGACAAAGGAAGTGACGATTGGAATATCAAAGAAATGCTGGTGCAGGCTGCCCAGAGAAGTTTCCCCTGGAGGTGTTCAAAGCCAGGTTGGATGGGGCCCTGGGCAGCCTGCCCTGGCGTGTAATCTAGTGGTTGGCAACTCTACTCATGGCAGGGGGGTTGGAACTAGATGATCTTTGAGGTCCCTTCCAACCCAAACTATTCTATGACTCTGCCAGGGCATCTTCCATGCCATTTCCATGCTACACGAGCATAACACGTGGACTGAACACAACTACACTCACAGCACTGATGAGCAGCATCAACAAAAGGAGAACTTAGCAGCATGGATCAGTTAAGTGTTATGGACTGCCAGATTTAAAGATGCATAAAATAAGTGCATAGTGTTGAACTAAATTAAGGTCTTTATTATTACTGTTATTATTTTCTGTTTCTCAGTGATCCTGCTCTATTTTACCCTATGCTTACTGAGAACCCATTCATTTTTTTCTTGACTTTGGGTTCTTACCTGTATGGGAACTACTGAGTCACGGCCTGAACCTCTGATTGATCACCTGAGGTGAGCCATGAGTCAGCCAGAGGAGCACAGGTGAAGGCAATTCAGCTGTGCTGCCGGAAGGGGTGGAGCCAGGCTGCACCCCTCCAAGACCTGTTTAAGAGCTGACTGCCACTGGGGAAGGATCTTGTCTGGAGATCCCTCCTTCTGGTGTTTTGTGGTGAGTCCAGCATAAGGGTAAGCCTTCCATTTATTCTCTGTTGTTATCATAGTCCACTTCACCTAACTCTCTTGTTTGTTTTGTGATTGTAGCATCTCGGTATCCATCAATTATACATTTCCATCTATCATCTCTTGAAAAAGGTTCTCCATATTCCTTGAAGACAAAGTGTTGGCCTTTTTTTTTCCCCCTCTGCTTGAAAAAGCAAGTAAACTCTTCTGTTACAAAACAAAGAAAAAACAAAACAAAAAAAACAAAAAAAGGGGGTGTCTTGAAGTACTGGGAGTTTTCCAGCCCATTGCAATGCCTACTGGCAACTGTCACCTTGTCTCATACGCAGCTGGCCAAAATGCTCAGTGTGCAACGTGGCACTGGATAACACACTGCAGTCATCACTGTGTTTGGGCTCCAATTCCCAAACACTTCAGGGCAAGGCTGTGTGTTGCAGGGCTTCCTCATTTCAAGGGCATGGAGCTCGGAGCTCTGGGGAGCTGCTGGCTCAGGATCAGGTGGGATACTTGGTTCTGGGCCAAGAGCTCCATCTGATTTGCATCTGCTTCTCCTTGCACTGAACTGAGAAGGAAATTTGAGTGCAGGAAATAGTGTTCGTTTCCATATCCCATGCCTCTTTTATTTATTTATTTATTTTTGTTTGGTTTTTTTTTAGGTCTGTTACATTTTTGAGAAGTTGCCATGGCCTTGGATGCCTTTACAGCAGTGCTGTACAATCACTGGTTGAAAAAGCCAAGCTTTGCTTTGTAGCAGCTGCTGTTGGGTGGGATCCATCTCACTTATCTTTAGTTGAGATGTCTTTTGTCTCCTGTTATAGTCAGTGGAGGAAAATAGCCTGTTGGAGGACACATTCCTCTGATCTATTCTGGTCTTCTCTGAGATCAAATGAGTCCTCTCTGTCTCTAGCTGTAGGTGTCCCTGTTCATTGCAGGGGAATGGACCAAATGAAGATCAACTAGTCAAATTCCTCTGCAATGAACACGGGCATCTACAGGAACAGAGACTTTCATAGGTCCCTTCCAACTCAAATGATTCTATGGTGACAAGCATTCAGTGGCAGTCCTGTGCATCAGAAAAGTCATGTGAGCATATCTGCTAATTTTTACAGCAACACAACATTGGTTTCTTCCACTGACTTGCCCCTTAAGGTGTTTTGTATCCCCAAGTCCCCAGTAATGCAGAGGATAAGGAATGTCTGCAGACAGTTACTGTGGGAGGAGGATGCAGAGGTCTGCCCTTTTCAGGATGACACGTACATTTTTTATTTGAATTTATTTCTCATCTGATAGAGGAATTGTTTCTGAAAACAAGAGCCCTTGAGAAAATTTTCTTTAACTGATACTTCAAACAGGTTTCATTCATACTGCCATCAGAATAGATCTCTGCTGATTACAGAGTAACTGGTCCTTATTCTTGCCAAATTATCCCCCCCCCTTTTTTTTTCCTTTTTAATTGTTTTTAAAAGATCTGTCATATTTAACATTCACTTCTAGGTTATGTTCACAAACAAGTGGCCAGCACCAATTTTAGAAACAACCAAGACTTTGTATTGCTTTACTCTGAGGAGCTGTTGTCAGGATAGTAACTTTATATTTTTAGTAAGCACCTTAGCTATGTTATCATGAGATGTTCTGTTTCCAGCTCTGAATGAATGGGAACAACCTCATGCCTAACATGGCCTGTGCTATTATTTGCATGCTGTGTTTGGCTTGGAGCTGGGGCTCTCAGACAGTGTTTGCTCAGCTCATATCTGGCCCCTTGAGCCAGTGAGGCAGGCAGGTAAGGCTTCCAGGGCTGTGTCAGGCTGTGTGGATATGCATGAAGAGGCATGTCTCAGCCTCCCTTCCTCTCTCCTCTCCCTTAGAACACCTCAGCTCTGCAAATCAGTCCATTAGAGGACATCTTCATCCTGCAAGGCCATTCCTTCTTCTGCAGTATGAGGCAAATGTAAAGGAACCTCCTATAGGTCCCACTATCCCTACAGAAATGGTCATTGTACATCAGGATGGGCCCTCTTGACATCCTACAGGGATGATGGTTATGCATCACCCTGGATTCCTGCAGAGCCTACGGATTTCACTGATGATATGGTAGCTCATTTTTACCAGTGCAAGAAATTAGAGGCCAGAACCTGCTCTCTAGTCCTGCAAAGAGTTCAACAGCTGAAAAATCACTTTCCTACTCTGTTGGTAGAGTAAAAAGCCCATCCCAGACCAATTAGTTCACAGGCTGTTTGTGGAACTCTGTCCTGACTGGAGAATGATTTGATGATTAAGAGAGGACAGAAACTCCTGTTTTAGTGACTGGCTTTGCTACAGTCTTGGTACATTATCTTGGGAGTTCTGCAAGTAATTCGTAGAATTATAGAATCAGTAAGATTGGAAAAGACCACTATGATCATTTAGTCCCACCATCAACCCACCACCACCATGCCCACTGAACAATGTCCCTAAATTACCAATGTGATGGGGTGTACCTTTAATTCAGACCATTTTGCTGATTATGTGTATAAAAAAGCTTCTAAAACACAGTGCAACTGATGAGGGTGGTGAACTGCAGAGAGGCTGGGATTTTTTGAACTGACTTTACCACTGAAATGAGAGGGGACAGCCAAAGATTGCCTATCTGGAGTGCAAGTACCTACAGAAGCATAGCCAGAGGCTGTGCTTTGGATTTCCTGAGAGTGTTCCTTTCAATGGGATATCGGCAACACTGTAGCACATACAAAACTCTACGATAGTGAGGCCGTGACTGTGGGGCAACAGGGGAAAGCAATGGGGAAATTCAGGGAAAACAGCTAGAAGGCACTAAGGAGTTATCCTTTATGGAAGCAACAAGATCAGCTGCCTCTACACCAATGCATGCAGCCTGGGAAACAAACAGAAGGAACTAGAAGCTACTGTGCTGCTTGAAAGCTATGGTTTAGTTGTCATCACCAAAACCTTTTGGGATGATTCCCACAACTGGAGTGTGGCTATCAATGGCTACAAGATGTTCAGAAGGAACAGGCAAGGAAGGAGGGGTGGGGGTGTTCCTGTCTACATCAGGAAAGGAATAAAATGCAAAGTTATCCCACAGTCATGAGCAAGTCAAGAGCCAATGGGTAACAATTGGAGACTGAGTCAGCAAAGGGAGCCTTGTGATCGGTGTCTACTACTGGCCACCAGATCGGTGACACCCTGTCGATGAGGCTTTCACCCTGCAGCTACGTGAGATTTTGGGATTGAAAGTGCTCATCCTGCTGGGGGACTTGATATCATAGAATCATAGAATGGCTTGGGCTGGAAGAGACCTCAGGGGTCATCAAGCTCCAATCCCCCTGCTGCAGGCAAGTCTGCCAACCTCCATATCTAATGCTGGACTTCAACCACCATCTGCTGGAAAAGTAGCACAGTGAGCTGGAGGCAATCCAAGAGGCTCCTGGAATGCATTGAGGATAACTTCCTGAGTCAAGTAACTGACAGCCCCACCAAAGGGAGTGCAGTACTGGACCTGTTGCTCACCAATGCAAATGAACTGATTGGTGATATCAAGATTGGAGTCTTTCTGGGCTGTAGTGATCATGCCATGGTTGAGCTCATGCTCCAGAGGGACACGAGAAAGATGAAGAGTAAAATTAAGAAACTAAACTTTAGGAAAGCTGACTTCCAGCTCTCCAGAGAGTTAGTCAACAAAACGTCCTGGGACTGTCCTCATGGGCAAGGGTGCAGAGCAGAGCTGGTAGATCTTCCAGGGGGGTTTCTTTAGGGTGCAAGAGCTTTCCATCCTGAGGTGAAGCAAGTCAGGAAAGGAAGGCAAGAGACTAGCATGGCTGAACTGGGACCTGCTGGTCAAACTGAAGAGCAAGGAGAAAATGCACAGACAGTGGAAACAGGGACAGGTACTGTGGAAAGACTGTAAGGAAGCTGCTAGGCTGTGGAGGGATGGGTTCAGGCCAATGCTCAGCTTGAACTGAACTTTGACTAGGGATGCCAAAAAGAACAAGAAAAGCTTCTACAGGTACCTTAACCAGAAAAGAAAAGTCCAGAAGGCTGTACCCTCCCATAGAGAGTGACACAAGCAGGCTGGTAACAACAGACAAGGAGAAAGCTGAGGTAATTTTTTTTGTTGTTGTTGGTTTTTTTTTTTTTTTGTTTTTTGTTTTTTTTTTTTACTATGGTCTTCCCTGATAACTTCTCATCACACAGCCCCCAGACATTTTGTTTGTTAGGAGGAGATCGGGGAAGCAAGGAACCTCCCAGTTTAAGTGAAGATCAGGTTCATGACCACCTAAGAAGCCTGAAAATCCACAAGTCTACGATGGATGATGTCTCCTGATGAGATGCATCCCAGAGTCCTGAGGAAATTGGCTGATGCAGTTGCCAAGCCACTCTCTATGATATTTGAAAAGTTTGTGTCAATCAGGTGATGTCCTTGGTGACTGGAAAAAAGGAAACATATCCACTTTTAAAAAGAGTAAAAAGGAAGATCCTGGGAACTACTGACCTGTCAGTCTCAGCTCTGTGCCAGGGAAGATCCAGGAAAAGATCCTCCTGGAAGCAATGCTAAGACACACAGAAGGCAGGGAGGTTATATAGGAGAACCAGACTGAATTCACCAAGGGCAAATCCTGCTTGATTGACCTAGTAGCCTTCTATGACACCTTCTATGCAGGTGTCACTGTATCAGTGGACAAGGGAAGAGTCACTGATGTCATCAATCTGGACTTCAATAAGACCTTCGACACGTGTCCTTCCTTTGAACACACTCCAACAGGTCCACATGTCTTCTGTACTGAGGACTCCACATCTGGGTGCAGTACTCCAGGTGAGGCATACCAGCACAAAGAAGTGGGTTAAAGACTCCAAATTTGCTTTTCTGAGAAATCTCTTCCTTGAAAATGAAACTTTATTCTTAGACAGTAAAAGAAAAGTTGAAGTACAACTTCAGCTTACTCTCTGTATTTCCGCATAGGGCTGAACTTTGGGAGCACATTATGTGCAGATCTGTGGCTTGGACACATCCTGTGTAAGAACAGTATTGCCATATCCAACTGCCTCCAGGCTCGAGAGAAGATTTGAATTTTTGGCCATTGTGGCCTGGGCAGAATGCCTGAGGTCTGAATTGAAACAGTGGATTTAGCTTTGCAACAAGAATTCTTTTCCAGGAATAATGCTGGTTAAGAGGTACTTGCTGATGTTTCTTATACCTTTCCCCTTTGGGAAGATCAGAGTCCTGGCCAGACAAAAAAAGGGGTGAAGAAAAAAAGAATAAAATACAATTTCATTCTTTACAGTTCTTCTGTCTCCCTGACAGGTTTGAGATTTCCCCAGAGGAAATTAAGTCTTTTTCTCTTCATGACGGTGGTTTTGGATGAGCCCTTCCAGATTTTTTGCTGGATGTGAGAGCCGGATTTCTGGGCAACTATGAGAAAAAGATCAGTTTGGAAATGGGGACTTAACCAACTGACAAAATGTTAAATATTCACAAAAATCATGTAGCATGAACCAGAGACAACCTTAATTATTTTTTTCCCTGAGTTCTATAACTCACTGAGAGAGTCTTGAAATAAAATGCTAATTTGCCAAAACCTGGCAAATATGCACCACTTTCAAGCCTTTCTTCAATTAGCACTTGAAAACCACACATTCCTGCACAAGCCATCCTTGATGTTTTATAAATGTTATCGTTAAGATATTTCTACTTCCTTTAATGAATTTTTTACAGCTTCAGTAAAGATATTATTTCAGTTCAGGCTGCAGACTCTCATCCTGAGAAGAGACCTCAGTTAACTCTCGTAGAATATTTCTAAAACAACAAATGCTACCTCACTTCAAGCTAATAGCCTGCAAGAAGGCTCCATCTGTATTTACAGTGCGATCTTAGCTGCAGAAGTATGGGTTAGGAGCATGATATAAGAGTATGTATACAGCAAATCTTTCAGAAGAAGGCTTGATCCCCTGGCTGGGTTTCACCCTTTGGATTAGTGGGGGTGCTTCCTTCCAGGAAAACACTCAAGTGTGCAGGAAGTGAGGTGGTCATGGTCTTGGGATTGAAAATCATAGAATCATATAATCATTAAGGTTGGAAAATACCACTAAGGTCATCTAGTCCAACTGTCAAGCCATGCTTATGACTTTTCCAGACCATGTCCCTCAGAGTCCCATCTACCCTTTTATTGAAAACCTCCAGGGATGGTGACTCCACCACATCCCTAGGCAGTCAGTTCCAGGCTAATGCAATAAGCACTGCAACTTAGCAATCAGGAAGAAGCCTGACTTCAGCCTGGAAACATCCATGAAATCTACTCCATGCTAGCTTCTGTAAAACAAAACATGTTCCAGTAAAACACCATCCAACAAATGAACTTTAGTTCTGTACACTATAAGACAAATGCTGCAAAAGACAAAAGAATGGGTTCACCCATGTCATGGTTTTACGATTTCTGTTATCAGTATTCCACATCATGATATCATGTAGTGCACTGGGAGTTAGAGAATTAACACCCCAGTTCCATGGATTGTTACCTGTTCCAGGGTACTTTTCACAGAAAAGAAGAACTACTCCCAGAAGACTTCACTTTCCCGTTTCTATTTTCTGTTCAGAGGGAAAGATAAAACTGCTTGGGAGACACAAGACTCCCCTTCAAGCACTGCAAGGACACAGAAATATTTCCGTAGAGCTTTCACTACTCCAAGCTAAACCACATTAAGCTGGGCATCATCTACGTGTGGATCCCACTTACACCACATGGAGGACCCATTTAAACTGCAGAGCAGAGCAGTGGGGAGCAATCACTCCCTTCATCCTACGATGAAGCACTATTTCTTCCTAATGAACCTTTGATCTAAAGGGCTTTCTAATAAAAATGGCCAAAAGGGCACTGCAGTGAAGAGGCACCAAAGGAAGAGAACTTTCAGCTGAGCTTATCTGCAGTCACGAAAGCTCAAGCTGTGCTGGAAGGAACGTGCTTGGGCAGTCCGCGGTTCATAAATCATAAAAGCCTGGGGGTTTTCTTTCTCTTGTTTCAAGTAAGCTTTGTACTGAATCACCTATGTATCTGCAAGTGTGAAAGACTTTTAGTTTGTAGCCGAGGTATGATGCACACCATTAATGTTTTCCCTACTGCACGCAACACAGAAGTAGATTGGAGGAGCCGTGCTCTTGGGACAAACACTGAAGATAAGACGCTCAGCTCATGGAAGCGGTACTACGGCAGAGATGGTTGCCACAGAATCACAGGAAAGCTTGGTGTGGAGGCAACCTTAAAAGCTGAACTAGATCCAACCACTTGCTACAATATAAGGTTAGAATAGGACGCCATCCATCAGGGGCTTGAATGCCTCCAGTATGGAGCATCCACAGCTTCTCTGGGCAATCATAAAGATGCACAAGTTTGGAGCTCATTGAGCTCTTACAGCAGAAGAGGCTGTGACTCCTGGGCATCAGGTGTACTGCTCTTGACCAGCTGAAGCTCCCTGAAAAATATGACTCAAATGACTCAAATACTGGCTTAGTTTCTCAGGATCCCACAGGTGTTCAAGAGTAAAATGCCATGACACTGCGGGTCCCCGTGCTTCTAAGACCTTTCCTAAACCTCTCCATGTTCCCTGCCAGTCATCATTCTCTAGTTTTGGAGGAGACTCCTTATTACGAATGCGTTGGAGTACATTCAGGAAAATTAACAACATGCACACCAACATGAGTACTAATTCAAGATTCGAAAAACGTTTGATAAACCGAGAAGAAAACCTGGAGACTGGTCTGAACATTGTGTTGTTTGTAAAATTAGCTATTCCATTTGGGATGTAGCTGTTTGTGAAATCAGCCATTCCTTCTGGGATGTAGTTGTTTGTGAAATCAGCCATTCCTTCTGGGATGTAAATGTCAAAATTCAAATCATACCACATTGCAAGTAGGTAAAACATAGGTGTCTCCATCAGTGCCGTTAGGTAGCTATATACGGATGCAATTCCAAAACACGTAAGTGTGAGATGGACTATTGGCCAGTAGGATGTGAGTAGCACCATTGCTTTAAATCCTTTACACAGCGCCCCCACGATAACGAGTGGGTTCATCAGTGGTGCCTGCTAAAAAGGGGTTAATGAATTGAAGCTAACAAGAGGAGGGAAAAAAAAGGAAAAAAAAGGAAAAAAAGGCACTACCCAGACTAAGTAGTGCTCGAAGTTTACAAATATCCCAGAACACTGGCAGTACGCCTAATCTTTCAAGGTCAGGTTTTCCAGCACAGAAACCTGAACTACTGATAACTCCCTAACGAAGCTCTCTAAGAGCAGAGAGAAAAAAAAAAAAAAAAAAAAAAAATTCGTTCTAAAAGCTAAAAAGCAGCGAGCCCCACGTTGGGCGCCAAAAATCTGTCACGGAGTTGACCAGATCAATCTATGTCCGTGACAGGGGCGACAGGCCTCTGCCCTCCCCCCCCACCCCAGTCCCACAGAAATGGGAAGGAAGGAAGGGAGGAAAAGAGCAGCGGCAACAATCTATGGAGGAAAACTTATTTTACTATAATACTGAAATACAAGATAACAAAATATAATACAATTTAATTGAAATTGGGATTAATAAATCAGACAAGATGAGAGAGAGAGAGTTCCCGGGACCGAGTCAAACCTGAAAAGCTTGGAACGGCTAGGAAAGCACCTCCAGCACCCACTGCCAGGCAGCAAGAGAGTGCCCCCCCCACCCGGAAGGGTCAGATCCCGTGACTGCTGTAATGTACAGGGATAGGTACTTGGAATTGGGGCAGTGACACTTTAATGCCCCGTGCACTACATGATGTTTTGATGTGGAATACTGAAACCATAAAAAAAAAAAAAAGACAAAAACCAAAAACATAGAACCATGACACGGGCTCAGGCCGAGCACCAGTGCGGCCTGGTGAGACGCGGAGAGAGCAGGGACTCTCACAGTGTTCACTGTTGACGCACATCATGTCCGATAGGAAGAGGAAGGCCTCCAGCTCGGAGGAGCCAGGTGAGATCAAAGCATCCCTGAGCACAGCTCCTGCCAACAGGAGTGCTGAGGGTCTGCCTGCGGACGGGAGGTGAGGAAGGGACAGGCAGGGACTCCCCAGCTGCTGCAAGGCAGGGCCCCTCTGCTCTTTGGCACGTGGGTTCCAGCTTGGGCTGTGATTGCCTGCTGGCACCATTGGGCCTGCCGTGGCCCCTTCCAATCCACCACCTCCAGCCAGCATGGCAGGCACAGAGCAGGACCGTGGGGACAGCCCTCAGGGACACCTGGACCCACCAGGTGCTCACATTTGTTCTCTCCTCTGCAGTATGTGTGCTGTGTTGCCGAGTGGATGTCGACCCAAACATCCGCGGGGACACACTTTCTGCAAGTGGGATTTACGTCCATGAGTTCTGCTTGGTGAGTTCCCCCGTGGGCTCCTTCCACATTCCTGCCAGGGATGCTCACTTCCATTCTGTCCTAATGGTATCCTGCTCTTTTCAGGCCTTTGCCAACATTGTTCCTCATGGGATGAGAATTGAGGCTGTCCCCCCTGCTGTTGTCACACATGCAGTCAAGCAGGCAAACCAGAAGGTGAGGACCTGAGTGGAGCGAGGTGTTTTGTGCCAGGACTGGTTCGTACCATCTTAATGTGGACCCAAAGAGAGCAGTTGTGGCCCTTCCAAACAGCTCCAGAACAAAGTCCTGCCGTAGGAGATGAGCCCTGTCTACCAGGCATCTTTATAGAGTGTGACCCAGCAGTGCCCACATCCTGTGTCTTGCCCAGAGGTGTGGGGCTGGCCACAGAGGCCCTGAGCCTGCCGCTGGTGGTTCAGTTCTTCTCTTTCTTTCCAGCAATGCTTTGTTTGTGGCGAGAGGGGGGCTGCCATCAGCTGCGCAGAGAGCAGTTGTGAACGAAGCTTCCATCTGCCCTGCGCCATGGATGGGGAATGTGTCACCCAGTACTTCACGCAGCACAGGTAAGGGCTGTCAGCAGTAGGCAAGCCAGTGAGAAACCCACAGTGACACCTCCCAGCAGGCTGCCAGAGCCAGAGCCAAGGCCTGGGTCTGCTTCCTGGTCCTCTGCCCTCCTCGCAGCACTTCTCACCATGCCCATCCCTTTTTCCATCTTCCCCCAGGTCCTACTGCTGGGAACACTGCCCTTCACAGCAGATTGAGGAAGCTCCTGCAGAAGGCACCAACTGCCTCATCTGCTTTGAGCCTGTGGGGGACACCTTGTCCTACCACACCATACTGTGCCCAGTATGCACGCATGCCTGGTACCACCGGGGCTGTATCCAGGTAGGAGCCCTCTCCTCACCCTGCAGGCACACTTGGCGCCCATCTGCACAAGGCCCTGCTCATGCTCACCCTGCTTGTGCTTCTCCTGCAGCGACTGGCCTTGAATACTGGCGCTTTGAGCTTCCAGTGCCCCAGCTGTCGAAACATCGAGCGGTTTTTCATACAAATGGCCATCCACGGGATCCACATCCCACTCAGGTTGGTGTCCTTCTGCACAGTTCTTCTGACATTAAGGCTGAGGTGCTAGGCCTGCCCAGGCTGTCTCATGAGCATGTGCCCCAGCTTCACGGAGAAGCGAGAAATGGAGTTGGGGCGGATGTGTTGGGATAACCTTGGAACTTATGCTGGGGACAGTGGAGGATCATCACTTTCTCTCCCTTCTCCGGCAGACCACCATCATGGGAGGCCAATAATGCGTATGCATCGTTGCGAGAGAGGCACAGGCGCTGCGATGTCAGCAACTGCCTTAACCCAGGAGGAAGGGAGCACGTGGAGACACGGGGGTGAGTTACCTCAGCAGTTTTAGGCTTCAAATTCCCACAGCTGGCCCTGAAGAGACCATGAGCAGGAGCCATTCCAAACAGCGAGACACTTCCGAGTCCATCTTCGGAACAAACATCACCACAGCCAGCATCAAAGACCTACGTAGGAGAAGCTGTGTTCCATTCCCAACTGCTGGCTCTGGTCCCCAGCAGCCAACACCAATAAAGCTGGGTGACCTCATGCTCATTTGTCAGCTTCATTTGTTGCTGCTTTTCCTGAGGTGGGCAGAGGTAGAGACCTCAACCACTGGGTTCCTTCCTCCCCCTGGCCTTCCCAGACCTTCCTCCACGTGGGCCAATCCAGGCTGTGCTGGGATCTGCCCCATGTGTGGGGAGACAGAGTGTCCAAAATCCTCATGGACAATCGCTGCTCTGGCAGGGGCAGCCCAGCTCTGGGGTTGTATCTGGGCTTGGGGGTGCCACCATGTTCAGGGTTCATGTCAGCCTTGAGGCTGCTTCCAGCTGCCTCAGAGCTTGGGTTTTCCTCCTGCATGTGGGCAGTGCTGTCAGTTCTGAGGGCTGGTTCTGTACAGCATCAGTCACTCATAGACACAAGACTAAATAAAATGGCTGCAATAGTCGTTTTGTTTAGTAAGGAAAGGAGCTCCTCAGGTGGAGTTGGAAGAAGCCGGGCTGCTACGAGAAATCTGTGCGAATGAAGCAGGAAGAAGTGCAGGGAGATTTAGGGAACTCCCGCAGGCTCACCGCACAGTGGACGCCCCGCGTCTCTCTGAGGTGCTTTCATTGGAGCTGGAAGTGATGGCGGCCAAACCCCAACGTACAAAAGCTGTTCTCAGGGAGCACAGCTCTCAGTAGTGTGGATGAGCAGAGCGTCAAAATGTGGTCCAAGGTATCAGGCATACTGCTCTTGACCTGCTTAAGATCTCTGAAAAGCTGACTGATATAGCTGGTTTCCTAAACTGTCTTGAATTTTGTGTCTTTGTCCCTTGAATTTAGCTTCTGAAATTAACACCAAGATCTCTAAGTTGTCTAACGGGAAGCCCAGTGCTCAGCTAAGTTAGGACTGGCTCTGATTATTGCTAACCAGGTACTGATTTTCTGATGCTGTGTTTGATCCCTGGGGTGGCTGTACAAATGTTGTGTTTAGGAACTCATCTGACACATGGATAATTGAAGCTGAAAGTTGTCAGTTGATAAATGAGGTCTTATTTCCTGAATGTGTCATTTAGTAAATGTGATTAAGTGTGCATGCTTATTCACACCTGTGGAAAGATGTCCATAAATGTTTCATAATATATTTAAGAATCTTTCATAAGGCATTTTTTCCCCATAGATATTTCAGATGAGAAATCCTGACTATGCTATAGCAATGCTCCACAGTGGATTACAGCATGAAGTCTTGTGTGCCATCACAAGAGAAAACTTCACCACATAGGCACTGCAGAGACTCGGTTGGATTCTTACTGGGAATCAGCAAGGAGGTGCTGAGCAGCTACCTTTAGCTTGTTGCCTAGAGTGCATTCCCAGGCAATGACATTCATGCCTCTGCCATGAAATTCCTCTTGCGTGAGTCGTATCTAGAAGTCCTTGGGATCAAGGAACACTAGGTGCCTGTTTATCCATAATTGCCTTAAGGACAGCCTATATCAACTGCTTAGATACAGAAGGGCAGGCTGCTACAGTGAATTTGGGTGTGAAGTTGTGGATGAGATGGTCCTTATTAGTCAGAAAGTCTCTGAATTATCAGAGAGCATTATCTCTGACTAGAACAGGTGTTAACAGTCTCTCTTCATTTCAGCCTGCAGGCTCATTTTATTCTGTTTTCAGGGAACATATTACATCAATTATATAGTTTCTATATAACGCAGTATAATATAGTGCACGTCTGTATCAGACTGTAGTGTAGACAGGAGTGTGAGTTGGGAACCCATACCAAACCAAAGAGGTGAAACAGAGAGTGGTGGCTGAAGGATGTAGGGCATGAAAAAGGGAAGAGAAGTGACAGCAGTGGGGAGTCCCATAGGGAGGTCAGGGTGGCTTTCCCAGGGAAGCCAGCACAGCCACATTCCATAAAGGTACAAAGTGGGTTTGTCTCTCATATGAGCGGGTATTTCCACTCTGTAAACAAAGAGCATACTGTGCACTTGCTGCATCTGTGCTAAACATACAAGAAAATATTCCAGTTTTCTTTTTTATTCATCAGAATGCTATTGGCTAAGGCAAAAATAATTTTAATAATCATTTATTTCTTCAGAAAATGTGGGAGTGCTTGTCCTTGTTTCTGTCCGTTCCCATCCATCCCTTTATTGGGCAGTATAAACATATATTTTTCTAGTGAGGTCTGTTTAGTGGCATGCAGTAAAAATTGATTTATTGCTCATTTTCTTCGTATTGTTGTTCAGTTGCTGCAGCTCTTGATAGCACTTGCAGTGGATGTAAGCTCTTGGTAACCACTGTGCACCACTATGTGACAATTCTTCTTGGAGAGAATGCTCTTCCTCCAAGCTTTCATTACACCATGTGCCTTTCTCATGAAATTCTTATAATCCCTTTGGGCTCTTCTTGGAGAAAGAAGAGTGTGTCCCCATGGACACACATTTAGGGCATGGTTTAAGAAGACTGAAAGCAGTGTAGATCCAATACAGAGAAACTGATACATACAGGAATTAATTTTATCATGTGAGTCATGACCCTATGGAGGAACTTCTGCTCCCAAGACTTAGTTTTTGTTTGAATTTAGGAAGCTTCTCACATTCTCACATTTTCTGTGTTTCTTGCATTTAAGATGCTTCTCACCTGAGGGTCAAAACCAAGGGATCTGAAGAGTATTATTTTTCCAGGGAACAGGTTTCCTTGCATGGAGGCAGGGAATACTCAGATGTTGAAGCTACGAAGTCTCAGGCACATACGTAACATTTGCTATGTACCCCGGAGTGAATAATCCTTCCAGCCAACTCCCCTACAGTGATTTTCTCCACTGATTGTAAAGAGGATTGATACTTCAAAGGCAGATATCTAAGTATATCCTAGTTCATACAGATTAATATAGCCTAAAACATTTTCCAGATTTCTTTTAAGGAACCTTTAGTGTCTCAATAATTTTAAAAATCATATTTACCGTTACATTATTTAGGATTCTCTTGGGAAAATAGTATCCTACTACAATGTTATTTGGCTTCGATCTCCTATCTCTTGTCACACTTAACAAAGTGCTGTGGGAAGGAACACTAATGTATTGCTTTCATGTTCTCCATCATCTCTGATACAGCTGGTTGTTCTAAAGCCTCATACGTAATATATATCATGTCTTAAAGAGCCCTGTAAACAACTGTACAAATGTAGAGGTTTTTGAACTCTACTAGCCTTCAGCTACTGGCTAGAAAAAGGCATTTAAGAAGATTAGCATTAAAACTACCAGATGAAATGAAAAATGAGGAGGCAGAATGATCTAACAATGAGTTATTGGGCTATGACCAGTCACATGGCAAAGTCATCTCCCTGTGCCTTAAACCTGCAAGTGCTGATGCTAATCCTTTTTTGAAATTGTACTGTAAAGGTGTGGTTTGCCCTCACAAGGGCCACCTTTCTAAGAATTTTCCAAGCAGTCCAAGGGAAATACTACTCCTTTCCTACTGGGTATAAATTTGCACAGTCTCCTTTGAAAATTACAAGTTTGCTGCACAAACACCTTTGAATGACTTTGCATGTCTTTCCAGTCATCATAGTGTATTCTGCCTTTTGCTCTAGCAGAATGCTCCAAAACAATTGGAGGAGCATCTGCCAGGAGGTGGGGTCCTATCTGTAGATAGAAAGTATTCCTTGTGGATTGATTTTTTAAATGTTTGTGCTGAAAATCAAGTTCATTTTAAAGCCTGTCATGTAGAAAAGAAAATTAATTATCTACCTCTCTTCTCTGTGCTGTCATGTTGATCAGGTTGCTCTATGTCTCCATGGATATAGCTCACCTATCTCATCATGCTGCTTGACTGAACACAAGTCATAGAATCATAGAATTATAGAATATCCCTAGTTGGAAGGGACTCAGAAGCATCACTGAGTCCAAATCCTGGCTTCACAAAAGGCCAGCCAAAACCCAATCCCTCTGAGAGCACTGTGCAGAGGCTTTTTGAACTCTGGCAGCTTGGGGTTGTGACCACTGTCCTGAGGAGCCTGTTCTGTGCCTACCACTCTCTGGTGAAGAATATCTTCCTGCTGTTCAACCTGAACCTTCCCTAGTCATTTCATAGGAACAGAAGAGCACAAGAGTCAATTGTCCAGACTCAGAAGGAGACTGACAGTGCAGGCTGACCTGCTCATAGAATCACAGAATGACTTGGTTGGAAGTGACCTCAAAGGTCATCCAGTTCCAGCTCTCTTGCTGTGGACAGGATTGCCAACCACTAATTCAGGCAACTAGATCAGGTAGGCCAGGATCCCATCCCATCCAATTTGGCCTTGAACAACCCAACAACCTCTCTCCCTCTCTGTCTGCTCTGTCTTACTGTCCAGAATGTTCTCCTAGTGTCATGCTAAAAAAAACCCTTTCTCCATTGGTTTTAAATGTGTGAAACTTGTTGCTTATCACATAATTATGCTTTGATTAACCTTGCTAAAAGACATCATTAAAAATCCTGGCAAAGTTAGTAGGTATACTTCTTGTAAAGCCAAATGGGAGCCAAGAGCAATGTCAATAAAGACTGCATGGTGCTGATGAAGGAATCACAGAATCACCAAGGTTGGAAAAGACCTTCAAGATCATCCACTCCAGCCATCCACCTATCAGCAATAGTTCTCACTAAACCATGTCCCTCAACACTAAATCCAAACGTTCCTTGAACACCTCCAGGGTCGGTGACTCCACCACCTCCCTGGGCAGCCCATTCCACTGCCTGACCAGTCTTTCAAGAAAAGTAGTGTTTCCCAGCGCCCAGCCTAAATCTCCCCTAGTGCAGCTTGAAGTCATTCCCTCTAGTTCTGTCACCGTTACACGAGAGAAGAGACCGACCCCCAGCTCACTACAACCTCCCTTCAGGAAGTTATAGAGAGCAATGAGGCCCCTGAGCCTCCTCTTCTCCAGAGTGAACATTCCCAGCTCCTTCAGCCGCTCCTCATAAGACCTGTGCTCCAGACCCCTCACCAGCTTTGTTACCCTTCTTTGAACTCGCTCCAGGGCCTCAATGTCTTTCTTGCAGTGAGAAGCCCAAAACTGGACACAGTACTTGAGGTGCGGCCTCACCAGAGCTGAGTACAGGGGACAGTCACTGCCCTGTTCCTGCTGGCAGCACTGTTTCTGATGTAAGCCAGGATGCCATTGGCCTTCTTGGCCACCTGGGCACATTGTTGGCTCATGTTCAGCTGAGCATTAATCAATAACCCCAGGTCCATTTCTTCTACTTAGTCTTCCAGCCACACCGCCCCAAGCCTGTAGTGTTGCCTGGGGCTGTTGTGGCCAAAGTGCAGGATCTGGCATTTGGCCTTGTGGAACCTCACCCCATTGGCTTCAGCCCAGATCCCTCTGTATGGCCTCGCTACGCCCAGGCAGATCCACACTTCCAGCCAACTTGGTGTCATCTGCAAACTTACTGAAGGTGCACTCAGTGCCCTCATCCAGGTCATCAATAAAGATATTGAAGAGGACAGGCCCCAGCACTGACCCCTGGGGAACACCACTCGTGAGCAGTCGCCAGCTGGATTTAGCTCCATTCACCACTACTCTCTGGACCTGGCCTTCCAACCAATTCCTTACCCAGCCATGGGCTGCCAGCTTCTGCCGGAGAATACTGTGGGAGACAGTGTCAAAGGCTTTGCTGAAGTCTAGCTAGACTACATCAGCAGCCTTTCCCTTGTCTACCAGATGGGTCACTAGATCATAGAAGGAGATCAGGTTGTTCAAACAGGACCTGCCCTTCGTGAACCCATGCTGGCTAGGCCTGATCCCCTGGTTGTTCCGCACATGCCGCGTGATCTCCCTCAAGACAATCCGCTCCATAGCCTTCCCTGGCACGGAGGTGAGGCTAACAGGCCTGTAGTTCCCTGGATCCTCCTTACAATAGATGGAAGTAGATGGGAGTCACGTTGGCAAACTCCAGTCTTCTTGGACCTCAGCAGTCAACAGTACATATCAGCTGATAGATAATGGCGAGCAGCTCTGTTATCACCTCTGCCAGTTCCCTCAGCACTCTCAGGTGAATCCCATTTGGCCCCATGCACTTGTGACAGTCCAGCTGGAGTAGTAGGTCTCTGTGTCCTCCCGAATCGCAGGGGCTTCAGTCCGCACCCCAGCCGAGATTACCAGGTCAGAGAGTGCAGTTCCCTGAGGATACCTGGTCTGACAGGTAGTACAGACGTAAAGAAAGCATTCAGAACCTCTGCTTTTCCTTATCCTCAGTGGTCACATAACAGCCTCATCCAGTAAAGAATGAAGATTCTCCTTAGTCCTCCTCTTACCACTGATGTATTTGTATCTTGTTCCTTTTTACCCCAGCAGCCAGGTTGAGTTCAAGCTGGGGAAATTGCAATGCACCCAAATAAACCCTTCAAATGCCAGGAAACAGCACAACCCAATTATGTGACAGTGACCTTACATTTGGCAGTTTAAGAAGGCACTATTACATGAGCTTTCATCCCTGACATTTCCAACTTCCCACTTCTCAAATAGAAGATGTTTACTCCTGCCTTGTCCTGTTGGCATCTCTCCCAGCATCCCCTTTTGCCACAGTTTCTGCTTTCACTTTGTGTTTGTGCTAACATGTTAAGCTGTTTTGTTTTGGTTTGGTTTGGTTTTTTTGATCCTGAAGAATTAGGATATTTCATAAGCAGTAGCACAATTAATTATGGACTATGTTCATTATTTGTTTACTGAAAGACCCAATGCTTCTCAGCTGACACTCCTCTTGATGGGACAGGGTTATATCCTTTTATTTGCAAGGAGGCAAATTAAAGGACTCTGAGACAAGCACTAAGATTTGTCAGACTAAAATATCTTTTTTAGAATATGCAATTATAGATGCAAACGTGAATAGAGAAGATGTTTGTGCTGTGTAAAGAGATGTGTTCCTTTAGAGAAAAACTTTTCACAGCACTAAAACCTACTTTTTTCTTGAAAGAACTTCCACATCTGTACCTCACATCTATAATGAGAGGTGGTCAAAAAGTGGGGATGGAGAAGAAGTTTTTCGTATTAATGCTTTTGGTAGTGGACCTTTTCTGCAAATGACCCCAAAAGACCCCTCCAGTGCTGGTGAAATCTTCACTGTATATTATATACCTTTCTAGTGTCATCTGATATAAGGAAAGATCTCCAGCCTCCAGGTGAAATCATGTACATCTAACTTATGGCTGCCTCTTCCCAGGGCTGCTGGTCATGTCTACTTGATATTGGTATTTGACTGTGGTCTACTCTGGGATTCACATGGTATTTCTTTGGCGCTAGGATAATAATTAATTTTCAGGACACAATGTCTGAAAATACAGAGTGTTCGTAGCACAACCTTTCCAAAGAGTACTGGCAGAGTATTCTAAGGACACTTGTGGCATGGATCGTGATGGAGTAGATTTAGAGGACTGTGAAGGACAGGGGGGAGAGAAATGTATAGCCTACAAACGGAAATCCTTCAAGTGACCCATGAACTCACCAGGTTTCATCTCATAGGAAAATGGTTGGTTCAATCCAAAAGAAAACCCAGGAGGGAATTAATATTTACGATGGGTAGCTGATCACAGAGTGATGGGAATAAGCCTTGCAAGTAGCTTATTTCACAGTTCAGCTGAACACACTGAAAAGCAGGGCTAGCATGGATGCCAGAAGTTGCTTGTGTACTGTTCCTTGGCTTTGAGGCAGGATTTAGGAGATGGCCTACATTTGGAGCTAAAGTTGTATCTACAGTGGAGTTTTGAGGTTGTTAAAGTTATTTCTGGTGGCCATGATGCGTTTTTTTTTTTTTTTTTTTTTTTTTGTAGAATCATAGAATGGTTCATGTTGGAAAAAAAATAATCTAGTCCAATAATCAACCAGTCACCACACCATGCCCACTAAACCATATCCCTGAGTGTCACATATGCTCTTTACTTGAACATCTCCAGGGATGGTGACTCTACTACTTCCCTTGGCAGCTGTTCCAATGTTTCACCACTCTTTCTGAGAAGAATTTTTTCCCTAACATCCAGCCTGGCCCTCCTTTGGCACAACTTGTGGCCATTCCCTCTCATCCTATCGCTGTTACCTGGGAAGAGAGACCAACTCCTCACTACAACTTCAGGCTTGAATTTTTCAGGTTTGGCTGCAGCTTTGTGGCAGAAGTAGGACCTGAGGCTTTTGCAGGATTTCAACGTAAATGTGAATTTCAAATAGACAAGATGCTGCTACTTGAACAAATTGTTTGCTTGTGCAAGATTGGAGTAACATCACAAGATGTGTCCAGGATAGCCTTATTAATTAAGAGTTAGAAAATGGAGAAAAGAGTATCAAAATCATAATAAAAGTTGGGATTTTGGAGATCTTGCTGTAAATATCCTCTACTATGTTTGCCATCAAATCTGTATCCATGTGGTTTGATTCCCCAGCAGTCCATAGAGCTCACAGCACCATGACAGGGAAGTCCCAAGCTGTCAACTCAGCGTAGGGACTTGCAAAGGAGCCCTAGGGAGTACTGGGCTGGATGCTACCCATTCTGCTGTGCATCTCCTAGCTTCAAATGAGGAGAAAGCATCTCATTCAACAGGGATGTATTTTATTTTACGTTAAAAGTAAAAATACATCTAATGCAGTCGTGGGCCTAACAGGGTGAAGATGACTGCAGAGCTTGAACGAAGAAAAACATAGCACTGGTGGTTTTCAGCCATGAATCTCAAGGCAATGTATAAAGTCAGAGCACTATTTCCATATAATAGAGATGGAGAAAAGGAGACATTGAGACCATCTCTTGTCAAAAAGACCAGAAAATCTACTTTTTGAGATAGAACTCCCTTTGAAAACTTTCACAAGAAATCTCTTATTTATTTATTAACCAACAGCCATACCTTGCTCAACAGAATCCTAATAAGAAAAGTATTCATACATCTTCTCTCCCAATCCCTGGACTGATTACTTAGTTCCAAGCTCATTATGACCTTAAATATGTTACCTATTACTTTTAATAGCATATTGTAGACTCCCACGCTTGTATGCATTCTTATTAAATGTGCTTAGCAACCTGGCAGTAAAGAAATAGAAGTGTCAGCTTCTTCAAATTAAAATAAAAAATCAATTATGCTCTTAGGGGCAGATGGAGATTAAGCTGGATACTATGTACACTTACCCGTCTGTGGAAACTGATGCCTTTATGAGCAATTAGTGGCATTTTATACTTAATCTTTCTCTTTAATACAGAAGGATCTGTTAAAACAGTGAGAGCCATTGACATGCCTGCTTCACAGTCAGCTTCAGAGAGATGCTTCTAAATGTATCATTTTCAACTTACTGTTGCAGATCGAAAACACCACTAGCACACACCCTCAGTGTTATTTTAGGGGTGGCAGCAAACAGAGACTGGAAAGAGGGAAGAGAACACCAGCTGTGTAATTGCAAAATGAATTTTTGTTACACTTGAGTGTGATTTCTGACATAACACTCTGAATGCTGTGTCCTCTCCTCCAGGTTTTGTCCAGCTCATCGAAAACTGGACAAGGGAGGTGCTCACTGGAAAAAGTTCAGCATGAAACATGTCATGCGTGGGACCCTAATCACAACTGGAAAGTTCATAAACTTGATTTGGTACTAAAACTGAGCGCACAGAGTTAGGACACCTCATGTACTGTGATACAGGATGCGCTCAGCTTGCAGCAAAGGCTCTGATCCCCACTGGGGTACAGCAGAAATGATGAGAAATGCAGATGTGAGGTAGAATTTAGCTTTGTTTATAGGCCACAAGCTCCTGGTCATGCTTGTCAATCAGAGAATTTGGCCTCAGTTTTCCCAGAGTCGCTTACCAACACCATGTCTTAGAGGTTAAACACACTGTGAGGTGTTTTCTTGCTATGTAAATAATCAAAGTAAATAATGAATCTGTTATAAATGGTACAAATGAGCAAGACCTTGGTGTGGGAGTGGATCTCTTCTGCAGTGCAAGTATGATCAATAAGACATAGTTATGAACCTCAGTATTGAACCTCAGTGCTGTGATTTATTGGATATAACATGTGCTTCCTTTTCATTTACTGCTGAGGTGGAAGAGCTGTTGTTCAGCACATTTTCTAAGCACTTTTGAGCTGCAGACATGATGCACTGGCTCAGCTTTTCCAGTTAATGCTAAAACCAGTCTTTGTCCCTCTGCTGAACAGCCACAACCCCTACACAGCAATACAAAAATAAATAAAATTCAGCCAGTAAGCCGCAAGGAAGACTGCTTTTGCTTTGAAGTAGAGACTAGATGTGTAGTTTTGCAACCACCACAGACAGGGCAGATGCTGTCAATGAAGTGAAGAAAAGTGATGTGATGGGAGATATAAATCACATTCTTTCCTGTTCCAAGGAGAACATATTACAAATTCCCAGCCAGGAATCTCGTTGTAGCTCATGGTGTCTGAGACTTTTGCTGTGAAGCATAAATAGACAGTTTAAATTTTGGATTAACCACTTTAATGCTAATCTCTTCCTTAGATGGTGCCAAGTTTGGTGATCTGAAGTGATTTCACTTTCCTTCAAAGCACCCTATGTTCAGCAGTAAATCAGGAGAAAAAGGTGTCTGCAAAATGCATTTGAAATGTGGTATTATTCTCCAGAAGATGGCACTGCGAAACTAGGCTTAGAGCATCCCGGCGTCAGCTAACAGGGATCACTTCTCCGAATTGAAGCCAATGAATAAAATGGAGACAAAAGGTGTAGGTAAGACATAGCAATCCCCGACACAACACTGACATCAGCTGGCATGAAGTGACAGCCTTGAGATGCCTTTTGCTCGTGAAGAGATAGAGCGTATGGTGGGTTGAAAGCTGTAAAACTTAAATCTGAAGGCCTGGAGGGGAGGAAATCACAGAATCATAGAATGGCTTAGATCGGAAGAGACCTTAAGAATCATCCAGTTCCAACCCCCAACGGAGAGCTGCTCCATCATGAACACAACAGCAGTCCTGCAGAAAGGAGATATCTATGGCAGAAGATGCAGCTGCTGATGAGGATGGGCTGAGCAGATGTGGATCTCCACTGACCAAGATCCTGCTGGGCAGTCTCCATGCTTCATAGAATCATAGAATCATTAAAGTTCAAAAAGACCACTAAGACCATCTAGTCCAACAGCTCAGGTTTGACACTGCTAATCATCCCCAATTATTTCATCACTGGGGGCTACACATCTTTGCCCTTCCTCACTGTGACTCAATGGCAGCATTCCAAAGCAATCCACCACCTCCCAAAACTCCTCCAGATACAAACCTGGCTACTGCTAAATAACTTCTGGCCTATATGATGGCATATATCACAACTGAACTGCTAAAGCTGGAGATTTTCTATTTTATGTGGTATCACACTCCACAATTTGTACCACCTACCAGACTAATGCACTGATTTATAGTATCATAGAATCATTAAGGTTGGAAAAAGATCACTCAAGAATCATTAAGGTTGGAAAAATATCACTCAAATCATCTAGTCCAACCACCATGTTTGTGAAAAGCCTACACACTGTGCACAAATACATGCATCATCTCAGCATTCTGTTAAGATTGTGGGACAGTCCAAGTCCTTCAGGCACCTGGTGAAATCAGGGACAGGAAAGGATGCCAAGATGCACATCCCTCTATAAATCCTACTGATTTATGAAATCAGTATAAATCCTGCTCTCTTCTAGGGCACTTAGCTTTCCCAAAGAGAGAAACTGGGAATGCTAATGCCATAACATTTGTATGCACATGTTCTAGTATCTGTTTTTGGAGGGGAGTCTCTTTACATCCCCACCTGTCCTCTAAAGCCTAGACCTGCTAAAGATTCCAGATTGGGAAGTGGATGCATTTTTCTTGTATTGATAACCTATTCTGGAGCTCAGAAACCACTGATTCCTAATCTAGAACAATGAGATTGTGAATTCCACTGGGTTGTACATGTTTCTCTTCTTCAGCTATGGACAACGTGGAGTGTGAATATTCTGGGGAGGTGAATATCAGAAATGAGCAGTTGGATGATAATCATAATTTGAGTACTTGGTGCTCAGGTAAATCTTTTATCAGTCCTATTTACATTAAAGCATTTTTCTTAAAAACATAAAAAATAAAAAAAATATTGAGAAACTTCTTTTCTCAACTTGAAATACAAGTTTTGGTGGTAAGTGGCTGCCGACAGGTGTGACACTGCAGCATCAACAGCAGCAAAATGTATGTAACTTAATAATTGAAGGTGTACCCCTGAGAACACAGTACTACAGAGACTAAAATTGCAGCTAAGCTTGGTATTATTTTTCAACAGGGATTAAACCTATTTTAAATCTTGGGATACTTGGGATCACAGAATCATGGAGTACGAGGCTGGGACAACTCAGTATTTCTCTGAGGAGTTTCTTTTTCCCAGCAATTCTCTAAAAGGTAGAACTAAAATGAAATCACACAGAGATTGCTGTACTTCATGTCCACTAAACAAATTTGTATTCCCAGCTACGAGCAAGACCCAATGTCTCAGCCACCAGCAGGAGTCGTTACAGCCATCTACAGATGAGACCTGACATTTGTATCTATAAGTTTTACAGAAACAGCCCCTTGGAAAAAAATTTGGAGTGATTTTCTCCCTCAGCCTTCATTTTATTTTAGACAGCTTCCACAGAGCTAATTTAGATAATAAATTCCTTGCACAAGGATAATGCTTTCTTTTACATCTCTACACACATGGCCAAACATGCTGTCAGCTGCTCAGAAATGGTCTCTAAGTGAAAATAAGAGAGGGCCAAGAGGGAGGAAGAAACTCCAGGGAGATCAGAGGAACAAAGGAGCCTTTAAATGAGATGTAGTGGTTGCCCCACTCTTGGAGACATGCAGGATCAGGCTGGATGGGATTCTGAGCAACCTGATGTAACTGGAGGTGTCCCTGTTCATTGCAGGGGAGATGGACCAGATGACCTTTAAAGGGCTCCTTCCAACTCAAACAATTCTATGATTCTGTGACTCTAAATGGGTATGAAAATGAAGCACAAATGCATCTAATGGAAGGGAGCTGGAAAAGAACTTCATGCAGTGAAAACTGCTGGTTTGTCCCTAGCTTGGGTGATAGCAGTGCCAGAACATGCCATGACCTTAGCCACACTGAAATATGCCACAGTGAAAGAAGCCTCAGGGTAACCTAATTTAGAGCAGGTTAAAAGGAGCAAGAACACAGGTATCATGTTTGCAGGGCATCTTCCACTCACAAATATGTTGAAAATATGAAATGTCACCATGCTGAGAATGTCAACCACTTCCACAATCATTTGGAGAAATAGGACTTCAGTGCTTTCCTGGCATCTGTTGGAGTTTTCGTCTTATCTTGAAGCTCTGACAGCATTTCCTTTCTATTTTGAACCAACCTGAAAGCCTGAAAAATATGAATTGCTTGAAGTGTTTGTTTCACAGTAACTCTGCTGGAGCAAGAGAAGCCAAACCATGACCTTTTGGAGATGGACCACAAATGGCAAGAAGGTGGTGAAGAAACACACAGTCTGAAGCATCTGTTCTTTTCTCCATGAATGTATCCCCTTCATCTCTATTGCCTCACTTGTTTTGAGGCACAAACACACCATGGTGTGCTGGTGTACCTATGAGAGGTGTGAGAAAAAGGGTATGGAATGGTGAAAGGGAAAGGAGATAGGTTGATGGAGGAGGAAGGGGACGGGGAGCCTCAGCATTGAGTTCCGGGCAAGGATCGGTGAAAGGATGATGGTGATTGCAGTGGGACAGAGGAGAGCTAGGGTTAGCTGTGGGAAAAGTGGATGCCCCATCCCTGGAGGCTTTCAAGGCCAGGCTGGATGTGGCTCTGGGCAGCCTGGTCTGGTGGTTGGCGACCCTGCACATAGCAGGGAGGTTGAAGCTAGATGATCATGGTGGTCCTTTTCAACCCAGGCATTCTATGACTCTAGGATTCCAAATCACTGCCACCTCTCTGACATGTCCTCACCATGTGAGGGTGTCAGAACACCCTCCCTGCAGAAAGAACAAAGCCCAGAAGCAAGGAAACCCCTTCCTTCTGCTCTCCTGCTGAATGCGTAAGCTGAATCCAGGAAATGCTCCAAAGGTGTCCTGCATCCTCAGCCTCATATCAGGAATGCTGAGGGGAAAAGGGTTACAAAGAGTCCAAAAATCCCCAGCAAATGAGCATTGCTCAGCTTTTAGGCAGGGCTGCCAGGCAGGTAGTAAAATTCCTGCAAAACACATCAGCGGCTGAGCAAACTTGTGGAGGGGAAGCTCTGGAGCTGGCCGGGTACCATCAATTGGGGCATCCCAAATAACCCCGGGTGCAGAGGAGGGTTTTAATTCCCCCTGGGGATTTTTCAAGCACCCCACAGGGAAGCGAAACCAATCGGTGCGAGGGACACGGGGCGGTTTCCAGCGCTGCGTCAGGGACGATTTCAGCAGCCTGAAAGAAAGAAAAGAAAAAAGCCTAAATTCTAAAAAAATCCGCAATGTGGCTAAAGGGGCAAACACCCCCCTCACCAAGCGCATCCGCACGACGCGATACTGCCGTTCATCCCCTGCAGGCACTAAAGGAAAAATAAAAGAGAACGATTTAAGATGCAAACGATAGCGGGAAAGTTGTGCTTGTGCTGCGCGCTGGGAGGGTACGCACCAGTTGATTTCGCATCTTGTCTTGTTCCTCGCTTGCTCTGGTGTTGTTTCGTGCCTTTTTTTTCTTTCCAACAATGGGGAATAACCAGGTAATACGGCAATACAAGAGCCAGGGGGTGCCAGGACAGGGGCTGAAGGAGCCGCGGTGCTTTTTCCCCTATCGCTGTATCCCCATGCTCCCCGAAAGTTTCTTTGCCACACAAAATCAGCCACCAAACCCAAGCGAAAAGATTGCGGGGAGGAGCGGGGAGGGAAAAATCAGAGCAGATTTCCCTCTACGCTGAAGGCTCCGATGGCTTTTCGGCGTTTTCTCGCTCAAAATTGCGTGCACGGAGAGACCGCGCTGCCCCGCACCGCTGCCCCGGCGGCACCGCACTGATGCTGACTGCCATAGGGGGAGGATGCGCGGATTTATTTTTAAGTTCTATTTTCTTTTGTTTTTTGAAACTGCTGAAAAAGGTCACTGAAGGAGTTGGCTGCTAAAAAAAAAAAAAAAAAAAAAAAGCCCTAAAAAGAGCGGCAGGCATGCGCACTGCGCGGATGCCATATTGGAATGAGTCTGCCGCGGGTGCGGGCGGAGGGACGGGTCGGCTCCGCGCAACGGAAAAAAAATAACTAAAAAAATAAATCCCAAACTTGCTCAGGTAAGCGCCGCACCCTGCGGCTCCCTTGCGGTCTCCCTGCTGGCATTTTTCTTTATTTTATTTGTTATTATTTTTGTGGGGGAGGAGGAGGAGGGAGCCACTTCTTATCCAAGGTTTATTATTATTTATTTTTTTTTTTTGAGGAAAAAAAAAAAAAGCGGAGGGGAGATGGCAGCGGGGCTGGGAATTGTGCTCGCGGTGGAGTTGTTGGGAAGTGTTTGCGGGGCCGCTGGAGCGCAGCCCCGGCCGTGCCGCTCGGTACCTGCGCTCGGGGCTGCGGCTGCCGCTCCCCGCCGCCGTCCTTCCGCGGCTCCGCGAGCGCGATTCACCGCGGGCGTGCGGAGCTTTCTTTCTTTCTTTTCTTTTTTTTTTTCTCTTTTCTTTTTTTCTTTTTTTTTTTTTTTTTCCCCTGTCGTGCTGTCGATGCGCTCAGTTCTTTCTCTTTCTTCTTCTTCTTCTTTTTTTTTTCTTTCTTTTTCCTTTCTTTTGCTTTTCCTCTCTCTCTTTTTGTTTTTCCTCTTTAAACTACCATCTGTCTTCATGGTGCTTCCCTGCTACGTTCTCACGCGACCTCCTTTTACATTCACTAGGCTGATGATTGCATGCCTCGGAAAGAGTTATTTTGGGTGTGCGAGTGCCTTTCTTCTGAATCTGC
>NW_024884697.1:2977270-2979521 GCF_019232065.1 Centrocercus urophasianus | reverse complement strand
GCAATTCTCCCATCCGATAAAAAACCGTCTTCTTATTTTAGTTTGGGTGCTCTATAAATCCGTTTTCTGGGAAGTGGGGTGGGCCCCGTCCTCGGGGCCCCCCCCCCCCCCCCCTCCGCAGGACTTAGGGGTGGGAAAAGTACGGGGGTTTGTGTGTGCTGGGAGGAAACCGCGAGAAGGAGCACCCAGACTTCGGAGCGTGGCCGGTTTGCTTTCGGATGCCAGAATTGCAGATATGCCATGAAAGAGGGAGGGGAAAAAAGAAAATGCCGAGAGATGTAGCGATGATTTATTTTGCATTAGCAGTAGACATGTCGTGGGATGAGATGTCCTGGTGGAGCTGTCAAACCTTTCCTAGACAATCAACGGGGGTGTGCTTCTTTCCCCCTCTGCTATTGTGCAAAAATGCTCAGAAATTGCTGTGCACTGAAATTTGGGCTGACAAGTAAGTGTTGCAGCGAGCATCTCTTCTACAGAAAGACCCTAAAAAGCCCGCAGTGATGGAGGGGAGGTGAATCTCAGCTTTTGCAAAGCAAAATGAGAGTTGGCGAGGAGTTTGCAGGGAGTTGTTTGTGCCCTTTCCTCTGCCTTTTGCAAAAGCATTTTTCAGGGGAGCGGAGGAGTGAGGCTGACTTGGGAGAAACTTCCTTGTTCCAGTGCAGGGAGTGTTTTACTGCTGCTCAGGGATTGCTGTTTCGTCGCTGCAAAATGTTCACTTTGGAACATCGATGTTTTGCAGCTGTGGGAGGTGATGGGAAGCTCCAGCATCTCAGTGCCCAGGCAGGGGTGGAGGAACAGGGAAGACCCAGGGAGGAAGATGCCCTTGCACCTTTTGGGGATGTTCTTCAGAAACCCATCATGCTGGAGAGTGGAGGTGGTGTTTGCCCACCTTATTGTGCAGGTTGAGTTTTTGGCTTCCCACAGGGCTCTGCTCCATCTCCCATCCCATTTTCCCCCTCTTTCCAGCCTCCATTCCCTGCCTGGGCCAGGTTGCGCTGCTCAGCACTGAGCTGATAGGGCAGAGATGGCAAAGGGGAAGAGGAGGGAGAAAGATTGTTATCTGTTATCAAACTATCTGAAAATATCTTTCATATAGGCAGAAGGACTGAGGTTGCAAAATCCAGGAGCACTGGTGGAGTGGTGGGATTTTCTGTGTGGTGGGAAGGGATGGAGCCATTGCAAAATGGAAAGCAGTTCCTTCATCTTCCTTCTCTGCTCTCCACATCCCCATGGGCACTGCTTTTTGGGTGAGATGACTCAGCTCTACCCTGGGGTGTTGCTGCATTCAATCATTCAATCCCCTCCTCCTTCCCCCCTCCCTTTTCTTTTCTTTTTTTTTAATGTATTTGCATTGGAGGATTCTGCTTATAAAAGGAAAAGAAACAAAACTAAAGAAAAAACAGCTTAAAATGGCATTTCCCTTTGCAAACTGCACTTTCTGAGGGGAGCACTTTGCTTTGCATAGCATTGCTCTGGTGCAGCCTGCACCCCATCTGTGTTGGTGTACAACCTCCACTCTCAGCTCCTTGCCAGGGCAGTGGATAAGGGAGGTTTGCTCCTTGGGTTTAGGACCGTAGATCAGGGGAGCAAGGATGCAAGTGGCTTCCCCCCCACCTTTTTTTTCCTATCTACAACAGATTATGGAAGGAAGGAAGGAAGGAAGGAAGGAAGGAAGGAAAATAGTCTCACAACTCTAATAACTTCAGTGCTTATAAGGGATTAGATCCCGATAACTCCTCTGATAAGATGGAGGCTCAGTGTAATCTGTTACTAAGAGAAAATCTAAAAGCTATTTAAATAGATACAGCAAAAAGCCATCAGGCAACTAGTAGATTGTAAGTCACGAGGAAATACATCTTTGCTGATTTTAGGGAACAGAATAGTAGATGCATTATAAGCAAGCTGAGAAAACACAGATATTCAACAGATGTTCTAAAGGATTCTGCAGAGGTGGAGTGTAACACAGCTGTAAGACCATCTGTAGAAGGCAGTATGTAGCTGTGATTATGAGTGATAATTGGCTGGACAGACAGCTGATGTTTTAATGCAGCATTTATTAAAACTTTCTGCTGGTATTGTTGGAAATAGAATAAATATTGCAAGTGTCAACTGTTTAGTCTATGGATACTTTTCCCTGCTGGGCTTGTGCTATTCCAAGTGTGCTTCTGATCCACTCAATACACATATGTATTTTGAGTCACTTTTTCAGGTCACTGCAGCCATAGCATAATAGGAGAGTGCAGCTGGGGGG
>NW_024884697.1:2898622-2977170 GCF_019232065.1 Centrocercus urophasianus | reverse complement strand
TGGTATCCTGATGGCAGAGAAGGTGCTGTCTTGTTGTCTTGTTTATTCAGGGGCTTTTTGCTGGCTAAATTCATGTTGATGTGGGAAGAGGGGATCTCAGGTGGTGCTGGTGGCTGAAGGATTTGGCTGGTGCCTGCTTGTGTCCGAGTGACAAAGGAAAGCATTTGAGAAAGCAGTAGGAATCGAGGCACATAGCTAGAATGTAGAGAAGGAGCTGGAAGTGCATTTCTGAAGCTGCGCAGAGAATCATAGAACCATTAAGGTTGGAAAAGACCACAAGGGTCATGTAGTCCACCATCAACCCATCACCGCCGTGCCCACTGAACCATGTCCCTCAGTGCCACATCTGCCCTCTTCGTGAGAAAATGATGTGAGAACCGGGGGGGGCACATTTGAGATCACCTGAGGCCAATGGAGATGTTGGAGTCTTCTATTACTGTGTGTGTGGATGGTGCAGAGGGCGTCATCACTCAGTGCTGAAAACAGAGCACTGCTGCTGTTGTTAACAGTTACGCTATTTGCAATATAGCAAAGAAGGAGTGGTCAGAAGCTGGAATGGGCTGCCCAGGGAGGTGGTAGAGCCACTGTCCCTGAAACATTGAGCATTCAAGAAACATTTGGATTAAGGGACGTGGTTGTTGTGAGGGAGTGCTGGTGGTCGCTGGACGGTTGGACTGGATGATCTTGGTGATGCTACGATTTGATGAAACACTGAGTTTGTTTTATTGCTGTAACATGGTAGTCCTTGGAAGCAGTTATTTTGGGATTAGAGTGGCTGACGGTACCTTGTCAGTAGTTGAATCTCATTGTTTCAAACGGTCTGTTGATCTTTGCATGATAGTCATCTCTGATGAAATCGCTTCAATCCATCCAACAGGTTTTCTGCCAGGAGATTTATATTAGATTTGTGTTCTGTATGTTATGTATCACTCTTACCAGGATTAAAAATGCTTGGGTTGCGGTGCAGGGGGTTGAAGTGATGCGAGCAGAAGACTATCTGACATTTAAAAACTCACAAGAAAGTTTATTTTGAGATTGGCCTCTTGCAAATACAGCATTCTAGAGAAGGTTTGGAGAGTGTGTTCACAGTTACTCCGCTTTTATGAATCAGAAGCGTTTGTTCTAAAATTAAGTAGCAATAAAAAGGCACACAAAAATCCCCAAACGAAGCGGTTCTTGACAACTGATCAAGAGATTGTTCTGAGTAGGTGTGAAGCTTAAAAAAAAGCTATGTGCAGAACCTGTGCTATTTTTACTTGCATTCATGATTCTTGCCTTCATGATTAATGCTCTTAACATCACTGGGCAGCTACCATGAGGAACTTCTAATTGCTTGGGCCAAGTCCTGAGATCCAGTTCGAATAAAAATTAAGGAAAGGTTTGTGTTTATTCCTCTTTTCTTGGAGAGGAGGGCTGCAGTTAGCCAGTGTAAGTGTGACTTGCAGGGCTCTAGGTTATAATGTGTGGTGGAATTTGGTTCCGGATAGATTTTGGCAGGGGCTGCTGGCTGCACTCCGGTCCCCTGGGGGAAAGGAAGGAGTTGTCAAGAGATGTCTGTGAGGGATGCAGCTTATTTTTTGGCAGGTCCTCCCAGCTGATGAAGCTTCTTTCTGGATGTTGGATGTTGAGAAGGGCGTAAACACCTGTAGGACCAAAACCAAGCACTGGTCAGCTCTGCAGTGTAAATGAACAAAGCAGGATCTGACCTAAAGTGTCATTTTTACTATGTGGTGTTAGATGGTGGATGTTTCTTGGATTCCAGTTTTTGTCGCAGTTTTCTTTGGAAAATGGCTGTGACTGCTGTGTGGCACTGCAGTATAAAGGCAGAACTCACTGCCCTCAGTGATGGGAGTTTGGGCTGGTGGGAGATTTGAGTCTGGCCCTAAATTAAGTCCATAAATCAACATGTTATATGACTCTGGTGACGTGGCTGATCCACAAATCCTTTGTGAAGGTCTGAGTGGTGCCAAATGAGAAATTCTGGTATGATAAACAGCTGTAAGCACTCAAGTTGCCCATCTAAAAGGCTTCCTTATTTCAAGCAAGAAGGTAGAAGGGGCATTGCAGACAGCTGACTGTATTCTTCCCTACAAATTTTTTTTTTTTTTTTTTTCCTGTTGTAAAGGTTAGATATTAGGAGGAAGTTTTTCACACACAGTGGTGACACACTGGAATGGGTTGCTCCAGGAGGTTGTGGATGCCCCATCCCTGGAGGCATTCAAGGCCAGGTTGATGTGGCTCTGGGCAGCCTGGTCTGGTGGTTGGCGACCCTGCACATAGCAGGGCATTGAAACTAAATGATCTTTGAGGTCCTTTTCAACCTAGGACATTTTATGATTCTATGAAAGGACGCTGGGGATATCAACTGTCTTCTTCAGGGCACTTATTCAGCTTTATCTTAAAACAGGCCATGCTCCCAAAGCCAATAGTTTTCAGTGGGTCTTTAGCATGTGTGGAAACGCACACCATAGGAGGACCAAATTAATGAGTCAGGGAGATGATGACAACTCCCTAGCAGGTGACAGAGCAGCTCAAAGTGACAAAGGCGAGTACGTGGTGACCTCCCTCTCCTTGTCCTGGCACCTTATGCTGACATTATGATCCATGCGAAGAAAGTATAAAATATCAGTGCTCTGGCAGGAAGGAATTTTGCTGCTGCTTGGAATGAGCATAAATAATGTAAGCACAGTGCAGGGGAAAGGCATATGCTCAACTTCCTGGCTGTTCCTATGCTCAACACCCTAGCAGTGCAGTGGGGTGGTTTGAGGACAGATCCTGTCATCAACACCTGAAGTTGGGGTGCTCCCCACCGGAGTCTAATGTGGAATAATTCCATCTCAGAAAGACTGGTGAGGAATTGGCACAGGGTGCCTAGGGAGGTGGTGAAGTCAGTGTCCCTGAAAGTGTTCAAGAACAGGGTGCTTGTGATGCTGAGGGATGTGGTTTAGTGGGTGTGGTGGGGATGGGTTAATGGTTAGACTGGATGATCTGAGTGGTCTTTTCCAACTCTAATGATTTGGTGATAATTTTACAAGTTTGGTCTAGTCTTTGGGGAAGTCCATGGCAGGGGTTTGCTTTAAGTCTTCTCTGTATCTTTAGCTGCACTTGAGTGTAGGGTAGCTAAGAGTGCGATGAGTACCTAAGCCAGACATTGGTTTGCTTGCCTGTCACTTTTTTTTTTCTTGCCTAATGCTGCAGGGCTTTTCATTGTAAACAACTTACTTGCTCTAATTAGGTTTATTTTACTTTCCGTTGCCTTATCTCGCTGCCATTTATCTTTGCGTGTCTCCTGGATTCTGTTACGTGCCGGGTGGAGGGATGAGAAAATTGCTTTGTGAAACAGGTCTTCGTCCGTTGCCTTGAAAGCATGAGGCATTTGGCACCAGGGCAAGTAGGAAGGAGTGCAGTGACCTGCTGAGTTACAGAGGGAAGTCACCTCCTCACGTAATCCCTTTCCACACGGTCATAGAATCATTAAGGTTGGGAAAGATGACTTAAGATCACCTAGTCCAACCATGGACTCACCTCCACCGTGCCCACTAAACCATGACTCTCATTGCCACATCTCCCCTTTTCTTGAGCACGTCCAGGGGTGGTAGCTTTGCACCAGGTGTCTTCAGAGCTTAGCTTCCACCCTTTTTCCCCTTCAGGATGGTTGACCAGACCAGATGATTCCATTCTCTGTTTTTTGGCTTGTTTTCCCTCCAGAGGGAAAAGTTTATTTTCTGTGGTGCTATACAGGTGATAAATCTATAAAGAAACATGCTCAAGTTCAAGAGCAGAAGGATTGGCCCTATTGAGTGGTTGGAGTGGAAGGGACCTACAGGGCTTGTGCAAACCATCTTTTACCCAGGGTCAGGGGTTAGCTCTACTGGGATGTTCTTCTGGACAGGTATCATCCTGACCCCTCCAGACAGAGATGTTTTGTGCCCTTCCTGCATTCATTGGATTCATTATTAGCGATTTTCTTCCTGGTACCCTCCTGCAGTTTAAATCCAAATCTTCCCATTCTATCCGCCAAAAAATGTGGAAAACAGATTATTTTCATTCTCATTTTCAACTAATTTTTTTTTTTTTTTTTTTTTTTTTTTAAATATATTTGAATATTGTGAATGCTTTTTGCTTCTCTGGGTAAGAGTTTGTTTCTTCCACTCCAGAATACATCCGCACCAATACAGCACTGTTCAAAACAGTGAGCTGCCCCTAATAAAGTCTTGTGGGGTATTCAGTATGAAGGAGAAACTGTCACTTCATATAAATGAAAACTTATTTGAGGGAACCCCTCAAATAAGTAAAGGGACAGGAATCGGGGAGAAGTGATCCTTCAAAGGATTCCAACTGGTACTTTGTCTGAGAAGGGAGACAGGCTCTTTCTCTAGGAGGTGAAAGCTGTTCCTTGATGTGTTCAATAGCCTTTCTGAACGAGCCTCCGTTTGCATTGTGCAGATGCTCAGGGGGTGTAAATATTGTGGCAGGCTGCCACTATCCATCCTTCATGAAGTGTGGTTTTATTTAGGAACCTCTGCCTGGAGGAGCAGCCTTTCTTCTCTGCCACGGCTTTAGTCCTGAGCATCCTCATGTTAAAGGAGTTGGGTGATGGGCAGCATTGCCTGTCAGCTAGCTTTTTGGGGAAGCTGAAGACTGAATGTACTGTCTTGTGTTGCCTACGTGCTTTTGGGGGATGGTCTCTGAGCATTGAAAAAGGTCACCTGCATTGTTTAAAGCAAAGACTGGAGATTGGGACTTTTAGACTTGAGAGAAAATGCTGTTGACTTGACCTGAGTTGTAAAAATTGGAGGTTGTGTGTTGTGATTTGCAGTGGGGTTACTGGGAGTCTAACATTTACTGGGGCTGGGATGCTCTGGGATGTACATATCTCCACACTGAAGGCAGTGGTGGCAACCAGAAGAGCCACAGGAGTGTTCAAACAGACACCCAATGAGGAGTGAATCCCGAAGAGGGAAGTGATACTTTCGAGAAGAATCTTTTAGGGCAGGAGTTGATTCCTGTATGCTTTGACTGTTCAGTGATGCCTGATTGTGTATTGTGACCCATGGGTGAGAAGATGCCTCGATGAATCACCTGAGTGGGGAGAGCCTAATTCAAGATGAGTTTTGAAGTGTCTGGACTGAGAGGCTCAGCAACAAATGCTGCAGTTTCCTGATGGCTGGTCTGGTCTCAGTTCTTGTTCAAACTAGTTTTCTTGATTGCTTTGCAGTGGGTTTTTCCACTCGTAGTGTGCAAAAAGCTTGAAGGCTGCAAAGGCTGCATGAAGTCATAGTATCATTTGAGTTGAAAGGGACTCTTAAAGGTCATCTAGTCCAACTCCTCTGCAGTGAACAGGAACACCTACAGCTCAGTCAGTTTACTCAGAGCTCCATCCAGCTTGATCTTGAATGTCCCCAGGAATTGGACATCTACCATCTCTTTGGGTAACTCTTTGGGTTCCATTTGTCGCCCTGTTGTAGGAAAAACATCTTCCTTATATCCAATCTAAATCTCCTGTGTTAGTTTGAAACCATTTCTTCTTGTCCTATCACAATAGACTCTGCTGAAGAGTCTAAAATGACACATGATGGTGGTTAGCTTTGAGAGGTTATTCACTAGCAGTTATTTTGGATCTCCCCTATATTCCACTTCAGTCAACTCAAATGGGAAAAGAGATGCAGATTCCTTACATCCTGATGTATCTAGGGGCGAAGCCAGTGTTACTGAACATTGGAGGAGGCAGGAGCCAGATCCGTGGGAAAACAGTGGTATTTGTACTTTTCTACCTTTCAGGCCTCCACAGTACGCTGACATAATTGATGCACATAAATTATCCAGATAGGGAATTTCAAGGATATAGGTTGTTGGTGTTTTTTTTTTTTTTTTTTTTTTTTTTGCATCCTCTGTTCTGATAGCTTGCCTTTTTAGTATGTCAGTCCCTATTAATTAACCTTGTTTTGGAGGAAGTTCAGTTTCTAAGGAGTCACTCCAACGGATGATCCTGGGGTGCTGGATCTGTGTGTGCATGGGGTACCTCTCCCTGCAGGAGCTTATTCCAAAGGAAAGAAAAAGAAGGAGGAGTGTACAGGAGATGAGAACTGTAGGATGATGTGACAAAGCCAACGCAGGCGGTTACTCAAAGAGCCAATATTGATAGAGATGACAAGGCAGCATGTTTGAGATAATGATGCAGCTAAGACTGACAGCTGTGGGAAGAAGCAAATAAAAGAGGTTCCTTTTTTATATTGGCTGCCTTTTTCCACCTGTGAATTAGAAGTCTGGATGTGAATTAAGTACCAGGGGAATGGGAGCTGCGTGGGGAAAACATCAGACCGGTTTGAACCACCAAATGAGCAAGGGATCTCAAAGCAGGGGATTTTTTCTTCCTTCTTTCAATTGCATTTCATAATCAATTTCTTTTTGCTGCTGCTCCATTGTAGTGTCGCCTTCAGTGGTTTTTGCTGCTTTTTCCCATTCCCTAGTTGACAGGCTGGCCACGTGGCTCGTGGTCCTTAATTTGAGATGCACAGACGTACAGAAATGAGGGAATTGCACTGTATGTTGCTTGGTTAGTGTTGTTGATGCAGGCCAGTTAGCATGCTGCTGTTAACAATATGGCTGGAGACTTTGTTTGAAGTGTTAATTAGCAGCAATTAGTAGGGTATTAGTTTCTCCCTTCTTATGTCAGCTTTCTTTGCTAGTTAGTTGTATCAACAGGAGGCTCAGTTATCTGTTTGCATAGGAGTTTTGTCAACTTGTTGCGTTGGGAAGATACATAAATGCTTTCCTACCATAAATTGTGAAGTAGATATTCCGAATATAAGAAGACATGTAGCTCAAAACAGAGTTGTCCATAGCTGAAACAGCAAACCTGAGATCGTAGAATCACCGAAGTTGGAAAAGGTCTACAAAATCATCCAGTCCAACCATTCACCTGTCGCCAGTAGCTCTCACTAAATCATATCCCAGCACAGCATCTAGACGTTCCCTGAACACCTCTAGGGTCGGTGACTCCACCACCTCCCTGGGCAGCCCATTCCAGCTCCTGATCACTCTTTTGGAAAAGTAGTATTTCCTAACATCCAGCCTCAATCTCCCCTGGGACAACCTGAGGCCGTTCCCTCTTGTCCAGTCGCTAGTTACATGAGAGCAGAGGCTGACCCCCAGCTCACTGCAGCCTGCAGGTGTTGAGTTTCTGCCTTTCAGTCTAGGTGGACTTGAGCTCAGTCCCAGATGTGGCTGTTGGCAGGTTCATGCTGATTTTCTCATCTATTTCCCATTTCTGACAGGCAATTCCCAGTCTCAGGGGAATGGGCCCTTCTTGTGGATCTGGTGGCAGATCTGGGGTTTAGCTGCGTAAGAAATGGCATTGTTTGAATGGACATCTTCAGCTTCCTATCAGTTTGTGACTTTACCCAGTCAGCATCGTGGGAACATTGCAGAGTTTAAATAAGATACCAAGTAGCTTATCTTTCCTCTCAGTGTTTGTATTGTTGCCCCTGAGTTTTGTTTAAAATGATAAATTGTTGTGCTTAAATTGATTTCTCTCTGTTCTTTAAAATTCTTTTTCAGTAGATCCAGATTACCATTCGTTGCTGTTTGATCTTAGACAGAAATGAAAACAGCTAAATCTACTCAAAACTTAGCTTCAGCTGACACTTCCACTTCTCTCACATTGAAGAAGCTTGACGTAAAATCCTGATGCTTAGCCAATTAATTATTAATGGTGTTTATTGAAGTATTCTCTACTGAAAGATAAGTGTGTTTTTGACTTAGAATAGACTGATTGCTTCTAGTTTCATAGTTAATTGAAAGTTAATATACACTGAGGATGAGTGATACATATGTTATTAGGTTATCTGCACTTTAAGTACTCATAGTATATAATGTACTTAATTCATTAGTAAGTCTTGCATCAACGAAGAATAAAGATGAAGTGGTTAGCGTCCATTGCAGTGAGGAAGTGATCAGTATTATTTATTGTGTGTTCCAAGAATACTGAGCACTTTGCAAATACACTGCACTGAATCAATTTACAATCTCCTCTTCCGGGGGGGGGAAAAAAAAAAAAAAAAAAAAAAAAAAAAAGTAGGTATATATTTACTTTGTTAAAAGGTTCTTTAGGAGTGAGGAACACAAACCACTGGTGGAGGTCTAACTTTGCTCAAACCATCTTCTGCTGAGTGCTGTACCACCTTTGCTTCTACCAGCGATGCTTTGTGAAGCGTGCATGGTTTTAGCATAGCTTAATTGCCACCACAACAGTGCTGTTGTGATTGCTCCGGCATACAGTCCTATCATGACTCAGTGAATGGAAATCACCCTTACGCTTGATGTGGTCTTTATCTTTTTCAGTTCCTTCTGTACCTTCTCATGTGTCTGTTTTTCCCTCGAGTTTCGTTGGAACAACCTTAAAAACTGAGGATGAAAAATCTATGACAAAGCACTCTCCCTCTTTCTATTTTATGACCACCGTATTTGGTCTTCCTGAATATCTTCCTGAGTAGTAAAAGTTGAAAAAAATCCCATAATATTTTTACACTCTTATTACCTCCTGCTTTGCATGGACTCTGGCAGTAAGAGTATTATTATTTCCTACTTTTAGTCATGCTTCTTGCACAGCATTTGGTGTTGGTGCTGCCAGCAGAGTCCTCTCTGTCATCTGAGTCTTGGAGGCATCCACTAATAAGCAGGACCAGTCCTCTGTATCCTATGTTCTGGACACACGCCTTCCTCACCATCTGTCTTCCCTGCAGCATCTCTAGTATGACTAGCTGGTTCCCTCTGCGCCTGTAAGCCGAGCTCTTGGTTTCTCTTTTCCAGTCCTCCCTTGATACTTTGTAATTCATCGTCACCGTGAGTTTTACTGAAAAGTTCACTTTTTTTTAAATCTACTTTTAAATGTGTATCTCTGGGTATTGCTTGTCCGATGGCTTACTCTGGCTGGAGATACAGTTCTCGATCTCATGTCTGATTCAAGATCTAGTCAGTGTTGTGTTCCCTTTCTCACGCATTTTGTGGTTTTATTATGCTGCTTTTGAAACAGTTTTAAAGCAGAAGAGTCTCCTCTGCCATCACAACCCGATCTACACCTGACTTAATGTTTTCTACTCTAGGTGGCACTAAATGGCGCAGTTACCTTAAATTTGCCTTCAGAAAGCAGTTGCAGCACTATTTTATTTCACTATCTATGTTATAAATGCTTAACTTCATTTTCTAGAGGTTATTCCAGTCTCTCCCAAGTCCTTTAGAAAACTGGAAAATATTTCTGAAATGAGGTATTTCAATTGCTAACACTCTGTGAGTTATGTTGGAAGTTAAAGACTGGACTTGGAAGGTGACCGAGTTGGCCTTTCTTGGATGCCTTTTTTTGTCAAGGATTGTGCATCTCTATCAGTTGTTCTCATTTCTCAGCTGGTAACACAGGGCTCTGGTCTGAACTTTGGCATGTGGATTCTTTGTGTTGAATATTGTGGATGTTATTACCACATTGTCATCTCTGTTGTTATTATTGTGATCTAATGTAGTATGAAATAATATTGACATAAAGTGTAATATCTTATGATAGTGTTGCCACTTAGAGGTGATATCCTCTGTTGTGGTCTTTCTTCCAAAAGTGGCTTCACTTTGGATGAGAGAGCAAGGTTAAAGAGCTGTGATCAAATACTATAACGTGAAACCTACTAGAAGTGGCTGAGTGTTGATGTAAGTACAACAAATCACTCATTTTTTCTTTTCCATTTAGTTTGTGCCCTAGGAACTCTCTGCTGCAGGATGAATTAGGAAAGGAAGGACTCTTTCTCTGAACCATGGACGCAAGAGCATCTTTCATCACTACCATGCAAGAGAGCCAGCATCTATCCCCAGAGAAGGGGCAGGGACTGGCCAATGGTGATGGGGATCAATTTGATTCAGGTGAGCTCTCCTTTTCTCTTGTAGGTTTCCTACATGTCACAGTCTTCCAGATGACTGCTTTAGGGAAGGTGGCAGCTGTTTACTGGGTGGCATTAGGGTTGGATGCCTTGATGGCCATTTTTTGAGTCTTGTGGATTGGGGAAGGGTGTGTGTCCCATATTGTGGAACGCCCAGGTGGATCCGTGATTGATAAGTTGGGGAAATTTTGACTTTTGGAGATTTTCTAAGGTATGTTCTAACTACTTTAAATGAAAAGCAGTGGAAAACCTTTCCCAGGGCATCATATTGTGTTCTTCCTGTCCACCCACACACTCTGTATTTTATTTTACTCTCTTTTGATTAAAGAAAGGAAATGAATGTTCAGAAATTACAGTATTTCTCGTTTGTTTTGACCTTTATCTTTGTTCCTTCAGATTATTATTTTTTGTATTACTTCAGATGAGAGGGCATCACAAATGTTATCCCAGCCAGCAGAGAGCTGGTTGCATGTTGTCCTTGTGCACATGAGTATGACTGCTCTGAGATGGGCACTGAATGATAAGGATTTGCTGGGTAAAATTGGCTCAGTAACTTCACCCTTATTCCGTGTTTATTCAGGAAAGCTCAGCTGAGGAACTTGTGAAGCACAAAGCTGAGCCACCTGTCAGTTACTCTGTACAAAATGTTTCATTTTTGCCTTGTGGTAATGATGTTGTTGCTAATGTGCTTTAATGCTTTTCCAGAAATCTTGTGCATTTCTGTAACAGCAGTTCTTCATCAAGGGATCCTGAGGTGTAATGGCAAATGAAAGTCTACTCTTGCATGCAAGCATTCTAAAGAGCTGCCTGAAGTCTGCTTCCATAGAAGTAGGCCGTCTCACCAGGGGTGAATCACTGATCCAACTTCAAAAATGCAGTGGTAACAGTGTTGGGGTGAATGCTTGAAAACAGCTTGCTTTGGCTTCAGCGTCCTTTGCTTTGACTCCTATGTTCTTTGCATCTGTTCTCTCAGATGGTGCTGTGTTGTGCTGGAAGGTGTCCCTGCCTGTGTCAGGTGACTGAACTAGATGATCTTTAAGGTGCCTTTCAACCCAAACAATTCTATGATTCCACGTTGTGTTCAAGTCATTTGCAAAGCTTTATCATTGGTCCACTTCTCACTGTTTCCCACTGAGCACCCCAGAAATTGTGTGTGTTAAGAAACTTCGATTCATCCCACCTAAAGGAAGTGGGAAACTTTTATGTTCCCTTAGTTAAAAACATAATAGTTATCCTGGGCTCTGCTGTAGATGTGAAAAAGCTTCACTTTCATAGGGTTTCGCATAGAGAGCTAAGGATCATCTAGAGTTAACCAGCTGAATATGGAATTGTAATGCCTTAAGACGCTTGGAAAAAGAAGTCATCATGGAATATCCCGAGTTGGAAGAGACTCATAAGGATCATACAGTCCAACTCCTGGCTCCAGCTCAAGTTCTGTATCTGAAAATGTTGTCCAAATGCTTCTAGAACTCTGGCAGCTTGTGGCTGTGCCCACTGCTCTGGGGAGCTTGTTCCAGGCCTCAAATCACCCTGTCAATGAAGAACCTTTCCCAGACACTCAACCTGACCCTCCCATCACACAGTTCCATGCTGCTGTCACCATTAAAGAGACTTGTAGCTCAATAAAACAAGTCATCTCATTTTAACATCAGCACTGGGTTGTCTTTGAGTTGAAAAATCACCTGGCTGGAATAGAAAGGGACATCAGGATCCTGATTGACTGTGTTAGGTGGATCCTTATCTTGAGATGACGTTTCCAGAGTGGGCAGCCTTATCTAGACACTGCTGGATCCATTTATATCTATGAGAGAGCTGTAGGAGCTCTCTCTGGGATGAGGTGCAGGTGATCAGTTGAGAATATGTGACTTGGTGACTCTCCCAAGGCTGTGCAGGAGTCTTGTTGTTGATCAGGATTTCCCCTTTGCCCCAGGCCCTCCCCTGTGTGTTAATCCTAAATCATTTTGCCTTTCAGTTCTTTGTGAGTGAACAAAGTCATGAATATATTTATATGCCTGTAAATAAGATAGCTTAGCAGTTTCCACAAATACTGTAATTTCCAAAGATGTTCTCCTTCGGGTAAGCCTGGGAAAAATCTAAGCTTATGTAGCCACAGGTTTTGGGTCTTTTATCTCATCCTGCGAGGCTGATAACATCTGGAATAGTTGCATTTTTATAGTGTCAATGCATGAAGGACTGCAGAGCACTTTAAAGCCATTCAGGGGCTCAGAGATAATGACTTGTTGATTTTATTTGCCATCCTAGACTTGTTTATACATCACCGTATTGTAGGCTAGCCAGCCTTGACTCTTTCATTAAAAAAGAGCACTGAGCCTAAGCACCAATAATTGGAAAGGGAGCTGATATGTAAAGTAGGCCTAATGCCAAATTTGTCATCTCACAGGGAGCTCTGCAAAACGCTGGCACCTGGGGCTCTGTGTCTCTCCAGCAGAGCCAGGACTTTGTTGTAGGAGTGTGTGGCTTGAGGACTGACAAACAGATTGCCTTTAGGATCATCGCTTCCTGAGTGGGCACGGTTGTCTTTGTATGTTCAGAGAGACTTTGCTTTTTGATTGGGGACCAGCAGATACTCAAGGAAGGCTGGCAAAGGGTATCCTGTGTTCCTCATCAGTAGGGGTTTTGCAATGGGCAAGAAGATTTGTGTGCAGTCCAACTACTGTACTTGTGGATGTAAGTAGGAGTGTACCCCCTGACTCTGGGTCGCCCTGAGTCTGCCCACGATGTCCCCTTGCCAGGTTTTCTAGAAGGGAACAGAATCCATTTAAAAACAGATTTGGAAGCTTACATTCGCTTCACAATCTTTGGTGATAAAATGAAGCAAAATAAAACACTGATGCCATGATAAATGAGTACTCCAACATTATTTTTACAGACCTTGTAAAAGTAATTTCCTGATAAAGTCTGCAGATAAAACACCGTAGAGGAGTCAGACTATTGATGTGTCAGAGAGAAATGAATTGACTGGGAAGGAAAGCTGTAGCTCACGCTGCTGTGGAAAGAATACTCGTAACGCTTTCCCCTGGCCTCTTGGACCTCCCTATTTGGCTTTAGAAAGGAGAGATCAGGGTCATTATTAAAACAAGTGCTTTTGGGAGTTCTGTTGGACTGCATGTGAATGAATCTGTTGGCAAGGCTGTGGGAACAGTGTGACTGGTGGCTATGGGTTGGCACATAGCAGAGTAGGTCATGGGCAATAATACATTAGGAAGGAGGGGAGGGCTTGCTGCATCTGTAACTAGCATCTTTAATGCTAACGTAATTAACTTAGTGTTGCCAAATCCCGTCTCTCTGGAGATACTGCTCCTTACACGGATGGTATGTACTGAACTGCTTAAAAGCCCTTCTACCACTCCGTGGAAATTAGGTTGCCTGCTGAGATGGTGGATTCCCCGTCCTTGGACACATTCACGGTCAGGCTGGATGAGGCTCTGAGCAACCAGATCTAGCTGTGGATGTCCCTGTTCATTGCAGGGAAGTTGGACAGATGGCCTTTAATGTCCCTTCCAACTCAAATGATTCTGTGATATTACTCCTTCCCATAAGAATGCTGAGGAAGGATGAAGAGAAGGAGAAACGTGATGGACTAACCATGAAAGCTGGAACAAGAAAAAGGAATGACAGCTGAGAAGATACAGAGAGCACTGTGGGCTGAGAGAAGTGTCTCATGCTTTGAAACAGAAATAGCTGAGCAGAGGGAAAAGACGTGGGGGGTATGTTTGGGTGGAGATGACTTTGGGGTTGTTGAGTAGCCCATCCCAGCACCAGAAGCACAAACAGGTGATAGAATGGGAAACAACCAGGCGGAGGGGTGTGCCTTTAGCTTTTTGCCTCTTGCTTTTCACATCAGAAGTTACTGGCTTATAGTAGGACTGTGATTGATGGTGCCTGGGATAGAAAGTTGCTTAAACATAGGAACAATTGTAAGTTTCTGATGGATAGCCATGTCTGCCGATATACTCACGAACTTGCATACATTTTTAAAAAAATATTAACCCTTGAAATCTCTGAACCTGACTCCTCTAAAAAATAACTCCAGGCGGTTGCTGATTTTCAGATTGAAGTTTTCCCTGATCATCAAAGTTGCCTGCTTGCATGATATAGCTAAGTCTTAGCAATTTGTGCACAAAGTTCTTACTTTTGGCTAAGCTGTCCTTCTCTTTCAGCCAAGAATGAGCAAAGTCCTCATTTTGTGCCTGGAGTTCTTTTTGGTAGCCAGGAGGCAGCCATCTTCAAGCCACCTTGCCACTTTACATGGGAGTAAGAGTTGATTTACATCTCCATATTTAATTGAGTTGGTGGTATGGAGCCAGACGTTAAGCTTGATGCAGCGGTTTGCAGTGTTTAATGGTGATGACAGCTCAGTGCTGCTCTTTGAACTCCCAGACAAATCTTTACCCTCTTCCAACTCTGTCTCAAAAACCCTCCTCTGAGACATTTTTTTTTTTTTCCCCTTCGCATACATATGTCTGCAAATAAAGCCTATTTCTTCCCCTTTTAATGATGAGAGATTCCCATTACACAGTATAATTTTCTAGTCTTGAAAACTGGAGACCTGTAGCAACAATTTCAATAAATTAACCCTGCCATTTTCTTCATAAAACTATCTGGGGAGGCTCCTTAATTCAGTTTGTCATGAGTCACTTTAATTACATCATGACCACGCTGATAAATGTGTGTGCAGGTAAGGGTCTCTTGTAGTTTTCCTTGATAAATGCTTATTGCAAACAGCTCATTGCTAGACTGTAAATATTTTTGCTCTGGGGATGTAACTGAGTTTGTGAGAATGCCTGGGAACAAAATGAAAACAATCAGATGTGGCTGATTTTCTGTAAGTGAAAGACAGTTTGTTCTTAATTATTGCTGTGTGTGTTTCAGCAATGGTTTCAGGCCTCAACTCTGCTCTGCTCAGTGGGGATATGTTTAAAAAAAAAAAAAAAAGAAGAGTAATGTCAACTCCTTCCCTATGGGGAAAGAAGGATTGTGAGGGGGCATTGGTGTGAGTAGGGAAGACATGATGCAGAGCCTCAAATCTGAAATGGGGCAAGGATAAATGCAGTCAACAAGAATGCAGCAGTGGGCTGGGGATTTGGAAAAGCAGCTTTGGTGCTGGTGGAAGGATTCCATTGGGGTTCTTGGGTGTTGGAGGGCAGAGGAAGGCTGAGCAGGGAGAAATAGAATAGCAGAGCTGAAACTGTCTCCCCTCAGCCCCAAGGGCTGGGTTGCTTGTTTTTCATGCTGCTCAGCCAACAAGAACAACATCCATTGTTATCACCAGTACACTGTTGCAATTAGCAGTCTGGGGGAACCCAAGGCTGGGACATGGGCATGGCCACTGTATCCCTGTGATAGCGGGCTGACAACCAACTCTTGTAGCACAGTCCCTGTTGCAGTATAATGAGTTTGTTCCCCTGTTGTGATGATTGCAGGGTCAATTTTGGTCTCACAGTGTTGGCTGATAAAGTCCCAAAATCTGCTGAAAGTGTTTTAAGAGCCAGTCAAGCTGGCTAAGAACAGATCTTCAAGGAGGCTTTTTCTCTCACATTGATGTTTGGATCAGTTGCTATTTTTCCCCTGGACTGTTTGATACAGCTTTTGCCTTCTTTGGCTGCATTTTGGGCTGTTTTCCTTTCTTTCTACTACTTTTTTTTTTTCTTGTTTTCCTTTTGAACAGATGAGGGCTCCAGCATTGAGGATGCAGACTTCAACTGGGATGAGTTCCTGGAGGAAACAGGAGCCAGTGCTGCTCCCCACACCTCCTTCAAACATGTATGTGCATTGTCTGCCTTGCTAGTATTGAATGTGTTCCCTCTTACGGTGTTCCTGACCAGCTGAAATGGAATCTGTCCGTTCTGTGGGGAGTTTGGCCTTCTGTGGCAGTGTATGTGAAAATAAGATGGAGTACTTCCTGTTGTCCATGCAGCTCCAGGCCCTCTTGCTGCTGTTAGGTGACATCAGCTCTGTGCACTCAGAGCACAGTGTCTGTGCCACTGGGTTCAAATATCATTTATGAGGTTTCATTCTGCTCTCCTCACATACTCATTTTTTTTTATTTTTTTATTTTTCTTTCTTAATTTGTTGGTATCCTTTCCAACTTGTAGAGATTCATCTCACCAGAGCATCTTATTTCTCTGAAGGTGCTCTCTCAGTGCATGATTTGCTGACCAGCAGGGTTGCTCGCCACCAGAGCCCAGCATGGTCCCTAGGAATCCATCAACCCCCTTCCTAAACATCCTGCCTCAGGAATGTGGGAACCAAACAGTGGAGTTGGTGATAACTTTCCTGGATGCTATGTTGTATGCAGATGTAAAAGAGTCCTATATGTGTCACGGTAGTTAGGACGTGGTGGCTCCAGCCCACGTTAGCAGTAGTATACAGAGCCTCTGAAATTCTGAATGATGGAGAAAATCGGAGTATGCTTTGAGGAGGGATCTTGTCAAGGAGCAGAGCCTGTCAAGGATATTGTATGGACCCATTTTTCCATCTGCAAACAGTTGTTTAATGTCTTTTATTTGGCCCACGTGTGTGCTGTCCATAGTCTGCCTTTACACGAGGACTTGAGATGGAGCTTAAACTAGTGCAGAGATTCTTCATCATCATCAAAGACGTACACATATGGTGTAATCGGCATATTTTTCCAGGTCCTTGTTTTCAGTCAGATGAAGAATTGTTCTTTCAGATGTTATGGTGCATTTACCTGTATCAAGCTATGCCCAGTCATGGTGGTTCTCTGTCCTCAACTGTGAGTCATGTGTAGATGATTCTGTTCATCCTCTGACCTGGCCCATCAGCTGCAGGTAGCAGCTACATCTGGTAATAGGACTCACCAGCCCCTTTTCTCTCATCTTCATTCACCTGACATGAATGCTCTGGATGATGTGGATATCTCAATCAGGAAGAGAAGTGTTTCACATGTGATGCTCTCATTTGCCTTCCATTGAGTCTGGTTGCTGGCAGAAATCCTTGGGAACATATAGTTGTACCGCAGTGAAGGGAAAGTTTCCTGAAGAATTTGTTGCTGCTTTAAGATAAGTCTCCATTTGGATAGCTGCTTTCATGCCATTAAACCACCTTTGCCTCCAGGTGGTTTCTTGATTTGTTTTGAGGAGATAAAGAGCAGTAGTGACGAAAAACCTTGTCTCTACAACTGGATAAAATTAATAATACCAGCCTCCGTTACCTATTCTATGCACATAGATAGAGTATTGCAAGATGAAGGATCCTAATTTTCTGTACTGGAGAACTACAGTACAGTGGTAAAATTTTGTTGTAGTTTATCCTTGGCCCAGTAGCTGTCTGGAAAGAACATCTTGTCCCAGGGTGTTAACTCTGGTTCTTGTCTCAAATAGAGGATCCTGCTGGGAGCTGTGTGCTTCACAAAGTCCTTCTATTCCCCCTCTTCATGATTTTCATTTAAAGTCTCTTGCCTCAAGTGTTCCACTTTGGTCTTTATTCATGGTGAGAGCAAGAACAGAAGCTACAAATGATCGTGTATCCTGGATTATTCATGAGGACCCTTAGCATCACAAAAGCCAAGATCCTATTTTAGGACTAAACTAGTAAACGTTGTAGTTTTTCCTCCATCTTAAATGATCTCCAGAGGTCTCTTCCAATCTCTGTTAGTCACAGTCCCAGTATTGATGCTAATGGAAGTGCCTGCATATCTGAAAGTATGTGGAGTGTTGTAATCTGCAAATAACATATGCCTTTGGCTGGACACTGCTCACGTTGTAAGCCGGAGTGGGGTAAGGGAGAACTGGGCATACCCAAGGAGCTCTGTTTTTTTCCAGCAACTTGGTATTGTGAAGTTGGCCACATAGACCGTGATATATCACAGCGAGCAGAGGAGGCGTTTTATTGCTTCTCTGCAAGTGAGAACTAAATCAGAGACAACCTTAAACCAGATTTCAAAATCTCTCTGGCTTCAGTAGGACAGAAAGTACATGGAAACCTTTAAGAATCTCTCCTTAAAATTACATGGGGAGTCATGGCTGCATTTTGGATGGTCTTCTGAAGACAAAGCTGTACTCTGAATGGGCTGGCATTCATCTCTTGTGTATCAACAGTACCTAGACACATCCCGCTGGCCCTTGGGAGATGTGTTATGATGTGTCTGCAACAGTCTCTGCAGTGTCCTAGAAGAGCATGGCATCTCCAGTGTCCTTGAACAAGTTGCTTGTGACTTTCTGAGATAAAAACAAGTGACTCCTCCATCAGATTGCAGAACAGTGACCCAAGGCCTTTATTTCTCTCTGCCATATATCCTACACCGTCTTTGTGAGAATACACACCAGGAGAGCAAATTGGGTATGCCTTAAAATTCTGCTTGTGGATATGGTGGAAATACTCTCCTTGGTCTGCTTGGTACAATATTCAGCCTTTGGTGCTTTACAAGCCTCAAGAGGTGTACAAGTATTGTTGTATGACCAATTGTAATAGCTGGGCCTAACTCCCAGAGTGCCTTCCTGTTCTACCTTGCATGTGTCCTGGGATTTGCCTGATGGAGCTGTGTGAAGGGCAGTTACACCACCTTTCTCCTGAGCATTGTTGAGATTTATGAAGCTCAGATGGCTACAGTCCCTCTCAGATTTAGTTCACCTGAGTTTATCACAGCTGATGGATCCCTTTGGAGTACATGGGACCTTGTATGATGGGGATGTACTAGTGAAGTAGGAATGGTCCTGCACAGGCAGGTTGTGAAGAAGGTGATTGGTATTAATAGCAGAATATTATGGGTTAGAAGGGATGTTAAGTGTCATCCAGTTTCAAGCCCTGCCATGGGTTGGTTGCCATCCACAATGCCCCATCCAATCTGGTCTTGAATGCCTCCAGGGATGGGGCATCTATAGCTTCTGTGAGGAACCTGTTCTAGTGCCTTAGCACACTCTAAGTAAAGAATTTCTTCCTAATATCTGAAGTAAATCTCCCTTCTTTTAGCTTAAGACTGTACCTCCTTGTATTATTGCTATTAAGGAGCATGGTCAGCTAACGTCTTATTCCTGATCATCTCTTTAATGGCTTGCTTAGTTAAATGGGGAGCCTCCCTGTAAAGAAGGAAAAGTAACACTGTGCCTTTCTCATTTTGTAAGGTTGAAATCAGCCTCCAAAGCAGTTTTCAGCCAGGGATGAAATTGGAAGTGGCCAACAAGAGTAATCCAGACACATACTGGGTGGCTACAATCATCACAACCTGTGGACAACTCTTACTGCTTCGTTACTGTGGCTATGGGGATGACCGGAGGGCAGATTTTTGGTGTGATGTAATGACAGCAGACCTTCACCCTGTTGGCTGGTGTACACAGAACAACAAGGTCCTGATGCCTCCAGATGGTAAGTTGCATGTGTTTTGCTGGAGTCAAGCCCTAGTCTTGGTCTGACTGTTAATCTCTAGGCTTTCAGTTGGTATGGAATGAATACTCCAGATGCTCAGCTGATGTTGAGTGGTGCAGTTTCACTGAAGTTGTTGTATAACAGCTTAGAGTCAGGTTTCTGTAGATCTATGGGTTATTCAATTTGCCAGTCATTCTCCAGGAAAGGCATTTTGACCTAGGTCTTAAGAACAAAAGCTAATGGATGAGGCTGTCTTAAGGAAATGCTGAATTGCCAGCCCATGACTTCCAGAGGGGAAGCAAGTTGTTTCACACTTTTCAAAAGAAAGGACCAAATTTAGAGTGAGAGAAGAGTAAACAAAATGTGATCTTGATTACACTCAACTTTAACTTGGCTGTGTATTCAGATGCTTTGCTCTCCATTGTCAGACTTCTACAGCTTTTAATTGCAAAAGTAGACCCACATGAATAAAGATGGGAAAATCTGATCGTTGTAGGTTAGGGTATGTCCCAGTCCTCAGCTCTTGGGTGTGCCAAAGCGGAATGTGAGAACTGTAGATTTATGGCACTTGGAATAGCTTTTTAATAACATGTTTGTTCCTCAGTTGATTCTGAGTGTGTAAGGAAAAATGCTTGATTTTTGTTGTTGTTTTTTTTTGTTGGTGTTCTTTTTTTCTGTCATTATACAGGAACAGAACAGCTGTGCATCCTTACCTCTGCGTAGCTCCAGGCAGAGGCACTTGTCACATGTGTATTCCCTCTATATATTCAGTTTCTTTTGGGTTGTGGGAAGAAGAGATGAATGGTTGGCCTCCAGCACATGGATGTGTTAGAGAAAAGTCTCATTTAAGAACTCATTCTTTTGTTCACGTGGCTGCTGAAGAAGTAGATGTGCTTTTTGTGTGCCATGTGTGACTTCTGGTGTAGATGTTGCCTTGCTTCCCACTAAACTGGATCGTAGGTACAGTCTTTGAAACAGCAGAAATGGCCTCATTCTTGCCTTGTCTGTGCTGAACACTAGAGTTAAACAGTGATGTTTTTGTTCTGGTCTGACTGTCTTTAGAACAACGGAGGATTGATTGCTTAAAAAAGTATTAAAGACAAATATGGCTGAGAAATCTGTTGGCTTAGGAATAATACATCAAGCTGATGTGAGAAGGGTTATTTTTTTTTTTTTTCTTATTTTATTGGTCTCTTAAACCATCTTTTATTATGTGGATTATAATCAATGTTACTGGAAAAGGTGTACAGTGCCATAAACTAAATCTCAAAATGCCAGGTTCAAGGGGTGAAAGATTTCGTCGACTGGTGTAATAGAAAATAATGATTGTTTTATAGCTGGAGGCAACTGCTTTTCATGAAAATGTTGCTGGAATCTGCTCTTTGGTTTGTGGTTACTTCACGTAAGCTGTCTTGCTTGAGTGAATGCAAATGTGCAACGCATTTTTTCTTCTCTGTCCAGGTGATATGGTTGTATGCCAAACTCTTACGTCTGGGCAACTGTAGGTACTGTTTTATTGGACATGTGGTTGTTTTTTGTTTGGTTGTTTTTTTATTTCCTTTCTCTGTTGTAAGATTTAAGCGTTTAAAAGGTTGAGTTGTATTTTGGAATGAGACATCTAAAACGCCCAGGAGCATTTGAGCCTTCGGAACTTCTCTTCGTTGAAAAGAGAGAGGTCATAAATGCATTTATAAACCACAGAGCTATTCTGGGGGTTGATCTGAGGTGTTCAGCCCACGATCAGGGTGGGATTTTAAGAGGTGGTTGCTCCCATGAGGGCACTACAAGGAAGAGGTTGGGTTTTCAGGAGTGCTATAGGAACAACTTGGCTCTGATGAGCTATTGAAAGCAGTGAGTAGTGCCCTCATTGTGTGCAAATATCTGAAGTTCATCCTGTGTTTAATTGTTTTCTCAGTCTTGATGAGGAACTTCACAGCGGTCCTAAGAGTTTCATCTGGTGAAACCTGCAGGATCAAACCTTGTATTGGTACATAGTAAACTGTTCTCTGTGAACTCCAAGGAGATTTTTTGCCATTTTAGCTTTGCACACTATTTTGTTGTCAAGTGCTTTGTGGAAAGGAAAGCCCGCTCCAAGTTGCATGGATTCATTTTCTAAGGGCCCGATTCTGCACGTATGGATCACAGTGAGGATATCTGCTGGCAAGATCTGCTGGCAAACAGCATGGCCAGTTATCTGTCATTAAGATTCGTTCCCTGTCAGGAACTGAGGGCTCTGTTTAAACGCAGATCTGCTAAGGACTGGCTTAGTGGGCAGAATACCAGCAGTGGGACAATGCTTTGTTTCTGCTTAGTAATCAAATAGGACTGATTGGCTCTACTCTTGCAAATGTGATCCCAGGCAATGCTGTACAGAGTGATAGGATGAAGAATATCATTAAATGAAAGAGAGATGAAAAACGGGGCTGGTTCTGTTTACCGAATCAATAGAGCTTGATTTAATGTTCAGCACATAGAGAGATTTTAAGGGGCAGCTGCCAAATAGTTATTGCTTATGATCCCAATAGAAGGAAGTCATTTAGTTTACAGACTGTTGCATTATTATTTACTGGGTTAGTTTTGCATCGTGGTGCCTGCAAGTATAATGTCAAGTCATGTCATGTCTTCCCCTGACGTTGTAGTGCACTGCTCTGGACTGAGGGCCAAATGCTCCAGTTTGCAGTAAGTTGTATTGACATATGAAAGGATGGTGTGAGTGTATGTCTGCCCATAAGCTTTACCCTCTGCCACCCTCTTCCCTTCAGGAAATCAGAGGAGTAAAATTGTAGTTACTTCAAGCTTTGCCATTAATTATATTTTCCTCATTACAAATCGGTGTGTAATTTGAATTGCAAACTCAAATATCCTGGCAGAATAGATCTGTTTACCATTCAAAGCAAAATGAAAATTATTTAAATTAGTTAATATAGAACTCATTTGAATGAATTGAATGTTTATTCATGAACTAGCTGAGGCAAGTGTGAAGCTGTCCGTATGGTCTCTAGCTTTGGCACTGATCAGCTCTAAAGTCACGTCCTGGGACAGAGATTTCTTTTTTATTGCATATTAACTGTGGTGTAGACCAATGGATAGCTTCTGCCTGATTGAGCTGAGTATGAAATTTACATCCTTTCTGCCAGGGCCCCCCCAGCAACTGTAAAATTTGTATGGGGAAGTAGTTCATAAGGGGAGGTGCTTCAGAGTTCATCGACAGTGGCTGGGATGGAGCAACAGAATGGCATTTGGCTTTTGTGCTGTAGTTGTGGGATGTAACATAGGCCTTCCATTCTTTGGTTAAATCTGCCCTATTATATTGCCCTGCATGAAGGCAGGGACAGCCTTCATCACCTCATATACCTCATCAAATGCTATCCTCCTCAGCACGAAGCTGTGGTGGTTGTTCTTCAGCGTCATTCATCCTGTAAGATCTCTTACTCATAAAGCATTAAAAATTTAAGTCTAACTTAACTTTGCCATAGTTGTGTTTCCCTTAACTGTGAAAGGAAAATAGGTTTCTCGCCTCCTTTAGCCTGTTTTTTCCATGTGCTGTTTTCCTTTGTTGATGACAGTTGGGTTCACGAGCACATTTACCATTGTGTAGAGGAGCAGCGTGGAGAACCTGACAAAGATAGTAGCTAAATTATGCATTGTGAAACACGCACAGAGGAGGCACGTCTTTTGATTGACACTTGGGTGGTTTTGTACAGGTTGCAGGTTTACAGCTGAGCCAACAGAGCTGAATCTCTCCTGGCACTATCTTTAGGCATTCTGTGATGCACTAGAGATGCTGGACAACAAGATGATTGTGTCACCTGTGATTGTGGCAGTGCTTTTGCTTCAGTGTTATTGACAGATGGAAATTCAAATAAAACGTTTCTGAGCTTGGATTTGTGTGGTGATCTTGAGTCTGCTCGCAGTGTAAACCAGGAGGAGGAAGAGGCTGGAGATCTAAAGGAATAGAGGAACGCAGTGGGGAGAGAACCAGGTCTGTGCTCTGGTTTTATCATGAGCCACTACAGATGGGAAACCTCAAAACACTGTCCAGCCATGGATTTGGTGATCACAGTGATCGTTATACTGTGAGTACATGTAGGAATCATTAAGGTTGGAAAAGACCGCTAAGATCAGACAGTTCAAACAACGACCCACCCCCACCATGTCCCCTAACCACATCCCTCAGTGCCACATCTCCACATTTCTTGAACACCTCCATGGCTGGTGACTCCGCCACCTCCCTGCGCAGCCTGTGCCAATGCCTCACCACTCCTCCTGAGAATAAATTTTTCCTGATGTCCAATGTGAACCTCCTCTCCTGCAACTTAAGGCCTTTCCTTTCACCCTATCACTGTTAATCTGGGAGAAGAGGCATGCCCCCACCTCATCACAACTTCCTTTCAGGTAGTGTAACCAGAATTAAAGCTCAGAAGCCTGATCCTAGGATGTAATGAATCCCTCTTGCAAGGTGCTGAACTTGGCAGGTAAAATATGCCACTAAGACTGTTGAGTATAAAGCATTTTGCCCATCCAGGCTTTCTGTGAAAGCAACCATCACCAAATGGTTCACTCAGATTCTGAAGTAGTGGGTAGAGTGTGGGTGAAAAAAAAAAGATAAAAACTTGTGCCACGGTAAACTAGGCTGCCATTCAAATCATAGAATGCCTTGGGTTGGAAGGGACCTTAAAGATCATCCTGTTCTGACTCCCCCACTGCTGGCAGGGTTAATGACAGTTGTATTCCCATCTAGATTGGCGTTTCTCTGACATGTAGTCTGTGATTTTTGTTAGAGTTCAGGTGGTGGATATAAATGTTAGAACAGAGGCGAGGTCTACACTATAGTGGAAAAGAATGGAATTGAAGCAATATATGGTGCAGGGTGTGGGGAGAAGAACAGCAAGGGGGAATGGTGAGGAAAGAAAAGAAGAGCAAGCTTGGAGCAGTCATTTGGGTTTGGGATTTGGGATGCGTGTCATTCAAGAAGCCCTGGGAGTGCAGAAGGCTTTTCTTGGAGCAGTGCTGCGGGTGGTGATGATGAATCCCAGTCCTTTGCCTTTTAGCTCCATTCTCAGACATCACGTATATGTGGAAAGCTTGTCCATGGTGTTCTTCAGGTGCCACTGAGATGACATTCCTGAAAATAGGTGAGGGCCTCCAGAGAGAAAGGGTGATCATGAGTGTTTTTTTGGTTGTTCTTTTTGTTTTGTTTGTTTGTTTCTTTTCTTTTTTTTAACAGAAGCCAAGTTTCCCCTGATAATCTCAGAGGAAAGAGAACTTAAACTATGCCTGCAGCTCAGCGATTATAATGCAGGTGGAAGGATCAGATGGGCAAGATGAACTTCTTTTATCTTTGTGAGGAGTTGGCTTACCTTCTCTGAATGATCTGAGATAAATTTGCTTTTCAGCTGGTATAATTGAGAGTAGATCTGGCCCTGCTTTAGCTCTTTTACTGAAGGCTCACCTGAAATATTATTTCCTAAGAGCTCGAGGCTGGGGAAGATCAGTAGGCATTCACTGAGCTTATGCTATTTTACATCAGCTAAGAACTGGGCCCTTGAGCCAAGTAAAATGAAACTCGGAAATCTTCTTTGGCAGGTTGTTCTGTGAAGGACTGTGGATGTTTCTAAAGTAGTATATAGATTTTTTTTTTTTAAATCTTTTTTTGCTTAATCCTTATCCTATTATTCCATCAAAGCCAAATTTAGACTAACCTAGTGTAAATAAATTGCAGGATTTCTTCATTTTAAACACTGCAGATGACTCTTAGTGCAGTGTTTTATGTATGTTTTTCAAGTCAACTTCACAGAGTATTAATTATGCAGGAGTGACGTTAGCATAAATAACTAGTCAGCAAATAAATGTCAATTAAATATTCTATTAGCATAGTAAGCAGTTTTATGCACTGCCATAGGACATTTAGCAGATTATGCTTAACGAGCATATAAAAAATAGCATTGTTTTTTTTTTTCTTTGCTCTCCTAATGATGGCAGAAGGGAGGAGAGGATGAAAGGCAAATGTAATGCTGTCTCTGGCTGAAGATTTGGGTTGAACTTTGCCCTGGTGGGAGTGCATCAGTTGACAGCATTGCCTTTTGGGTCTTCGAGCAGCTGGAGATCACTGGAGCACGTCCTGGGTTCAGCATCTCTCCCTCGCCCTGTGGGGTCCCTTCATTCTCTTTCCTGAGAAGAAAAGATTACATTACAGCACCCATGGGAGATTTTCCTTCCTTCCCTTGATGTGACTCAGATGGCTCGGTCCAAGGTTTGAAAATTCAAAAGTTAGCCCATTTCCTGCACGACGTCAGGATGGTGCTTTCGTGATCGAGGAAGTGGCCTTTTTGCTACTTCCGCTTTTTGTGTGGAAATGCAGGTCTTTTGTAAAATAGAATTGGCTTTAGTTACTTTCAGAAGACTTCATGTTGCCAAATGAAGCCTTTCTGGGGGTAAACTGAGAGTAATATTCCCCCGTCAGTCTTTTGGGAACACAAGCAAACATTGAGTTACTGTGCAAATATGGTGTAGCGTGGCCAGTGGGAAAGGCCTTGCAAATTGTTTGAGTTATACATTTCATCAGATGCATTGCTTCTGAGCATCTCCTGCTCCTCTGGGCTCAGACATCCTATTTTTTTTTCCTGTGTAATCTGATTTTCTTTTTAGTATGTCTTGTTGGGTCAAGAGGTATAGTTGAAGAGAACCTTGCGTGGAGAGCCTTGTACAGACAGGGTGCTAGTTGGCTTGTAAGGTGGTCTTGCAAGTAACTGCCTTGTCCTGGTATTACTGTCATGAGACTCTGACAAAGAAACACTGAAGGGAATTGAGGCGTGTACTGCTCTGGCCTTAGTTCTGGGTTGTGTCCATAAGTCAGGTGCTTTGGGAATGCAGTAGTAGAGGTCCTTAAGGAAGGTACCCATCATGAGGCGTCCAGCCTTCACCTTGGCTCTGCAATGACGCTGTGGTTTAGGTATGTGTAGGTAGGAACTCTGGCCCTGCTGTTGATCAGGTGTTTGAAAAACTCAAGCCATAGGGGATGGTTTAGGTTTCCAGCCAAAAAGCTGAAGTTGGTACATTAAGGAGGCTCTGTTTTGCTGAAGGCAAGAAAAGAGCAAACTACAGTCAAAACGTAATTTTTCAGCAAGAAACTTCTTCAGCAGAAATATTTCTAGCTGGCGTGGCTTCTAGGGACAACATCATCTTATGTTGTATCTATATTTATTTATTCTCACAAATTATAAATACATTAAACAAAATGGGAGCAGCCCTGACTGGGCAGCTTATGGGCCGATGGGGAAAAGTTGCACATATGGCTGCTAGAACTGCGCAGTGCACACAGTACCTGTTCCACATTTTGAGGTGCTTTTTTTTTTTTTTTTTTTTTTTTTCCAATTGTTGTTTTTTTTCCAAATATGAGGAAAATAAGCTTGGTCCACACCTGCACTAAGTATCAGTGCAATTTCTTAAGTGATAGATTGATGCAAATTATCCTTGCGCTGTCCTAGTGCATATTCTGTAAAGTGCTTTCATTTGTACTTCTAAATTTATCCTATCATTATTCTTTGACTGGACTGAACTGTTTGACTGGTGGAACTGTAGTAAGATGGTATCTTTAGCTGTGGAACTTTGTGATGAGGATACTATAGCACTGTTTATTTTACTGTGTTACTCCCAACTTGGAGCATGGATTTAATCTGCAGGTTGGCTGGCATCCAAGGAAGGGTTCAAGAAGGGGTTCTGCTAATGAAGTGAGGCTTTCTAACAGTGACTTAGGCACGATGAAAAATGAATGTACTTTCTGATGTCTGTTCCTTGCTTGGGTGGACCATCTGTCCTGGGACTGTCAGGGTCTGGGAGAAAAAAAAAGAAATACCTTTTTCAGTGTCCTTATGGTTGATGGAAAACAAATGGTGTTTTTTGTCAGTACTTTCTGCCTGACACTAGTGGGTTTGTCAGGCAATTCCTGCACAGATTTGTTTGTTTCCTTGGTAATTTCCTACTCAACTCTATTACCTGTATGATGCTGAGCTGTGCAGGCTTCACCCCTCCTTGCATGCACATCTCTCCTAGCTGTCCTGGCTTTTGTTTTCACTTATTACTGAGTTAGAATTGTAGCATTGTTTGAGTTGGAAGGGACCCTTAAAAGGTCATCTGACCTAACTCCCCTGCGCCAAACAAGAACATGTACAGCTTGATCAGGTGCTCAGAGTGCTGTCCAGCCTGATCTTAAATATCTCCAGGAACGAGGCAGCCACCATATCTCTGGGCAACCTGTTCCAGTGCCTCACTGCTTTTATTGTAAAAAATAAATAAATCTTCCTTACATTCAATCTAAATCTCCTCTCTTTTAGTTTGAAACAATTTCCCCCTGTCCTATCACAGCAGACCCTGCTAAAGAGTCTGACCCCATCTTTCTCATAAGCCCCCTTTAGATGCTTCATAGTGCCTGCATTCATAAATGAATGCCATTGCTATTTTTACAGCAGGAACATGGTAAAGCAGCAGTGTGGTTTGCAGCATATATGCAGTGATGATCGCTTTTGGATGGCTTGGGAGAGGCTGAATTATTTTAACTGCAACTGTCCAGTTACAATTAAAGAATCAGTACCTTGTGTACAAGCAGCAGGAGAGCTGTGGATCACGCTTACTGCAGACTGAAAGCCAAATCTCTTTATAAAAACAGTCTGGAGGGGGATGGAGATGGAGGGGAAAGAAAAGCAGTGATATTTGTGGCATTTGACAAGTTTTAAATGTATTCTGAGTGAAACTGATAGTGTGGAGCTTTATGAAAGATTTAATGAATAAATATTTCATACCCGCATGGTACTTCTTCAGTAACTCATGCTGCTGGTGAAAAGCAATAAAGAAAGAACCTCCTTCAGGGGTTGTTTGGGCTTTCAAATTAAACTAATTTAATCAACTTTTTCAGTCAAGCTTGATATTAGTTCATTTCTGTACATGGATCTGCTTGTTTTCTCCTGATACCTGTTTTCCTATTTGGAAGGTGTTTGAATATCAAAGAATGTCTCCTTTCATCCTGCCACTATGGTGTGTGTTTGGGTTTTCAAGGCAACAGCACAGCCTGATTTTTCTCCCTGTCCTCCAGGTTGAGGAATCAGCCATCCTCCACAACTATGGCCATCCAACCACAGGTTGTAGAATCAGAATTGTTTGAGTTGGAAGGGACCCTTAAAGGCCTCCTCCAACTCCCCTTCAATGGACAGGGCATCGACAGCTATATCAGGTTGCTCAGAGCCTGGTCCAGCCTGAGGTACCCTTGTGAAGTTTTTGTTATCCAGCAGGGAAATCACCTGCACTTGGTGGTCAGTTCTGAATGTGAGTGGATGTCATTTGGGTTTTGGAAGCCATTAACATCCAGTTTATTACTTGTGCTATACAAAAATGCTCTGGAGCCGGGCCCCATGTGGGCAGCAAGGCTTGCATGCATCTGCACTGGATTTATTGCTGTACAGATTTATGCAGGGAGGTTGAAGTCCATCTCTAGCTCTAGCTGTTGGCAGAACTGGGACATAGGCATGCTGGAGCCATTGCTTAATGGTTAACTGTCATGACAAGGAGAGCAGGTTAGATGTGTTAGCACTGCGTTCCATGTCTTTGCAATGCTTTTTAGGAAAAAATCATGGAGACCTGATTTTTTTTGGTTGAGAAGTGCAGGGCTGTAGCTGAGGGGATCGTGCAAGTAAGACACAGTAGGGAGGTAAAAGCAAGTGTGCTTGGAAGAGTGGAGCTCATTTTGTAAAGGCATCCATGGACAGTGCTGCTCAGTGAGCTGAGGATGTGCTCAAACTTGGACCTCATACACCTTCATGTGGGGTGGTGGATTTTTTTAGATTTTATTAGGTACAGGTGCATGGAGTGAGGTACTTCTCAGCTTTTTTTCCCATAGAAAAGAATACAAATGCATTATGTTGTCTATTCCTACTAATCTGGGACCACATTTATTTTTAGTGGGTGTCTCCTTGGAGCTAGATGGAGTAGATTCCCATGAAGTTTGTGCCACATTGCGGGTGTTATAGGATCATAGGGTGGTTTGAGTTGGAAGGGACCTTAAAGATGACCAATTTCAAACCCATTGCTTTGGTTTCTGTATGCTAGACCAGGTTGCTCAGGGCCCCATTCCATCTGGCCTTGAGTGCCTGTAGGGGTGGGACATCCACAAGTGCTCTGGGCAATCTGTTCCAGTGAACAGCGGTAGTAACAAAACAAAACAAAAAAGAGGCTTTGATTGTCCAAACCCACATAGACTTGTTTTTTTTGCTTTTTTTTTTTTTCAGTATTGTCTAGGGAACGTGTTTGGTGACATTTATCTATTTCAAAATCCAAGCCCTTTGCACAGCACAAAGCTTCAACTTTTGCTAAGATTGGTGACTTCCTACAGTAGTGCTGTGATAATAGACTGATATATCTGAAAGCGTTGGCAGAACCAAATTCTGTTGTGCCTCCTGACTTCTTGCAAGGAAAACAGATTTCTGTGGGACTCAAACTCCATTCAGGATGCTCAGAGAGAGAGATTAAGATGAGTAGCTGAAATCCTGTGGCTTTTCCTCCACTGCTCACAATTCTGATCACAGTCTATGAGATAAAGCTGCAGCCAGCGCTGTGACAAAACCATTGGTTCTGGACCTGGTATTTAATGCAGGTAGTGCTGGAGGAACAAAGATAGGGGAGGAAGAGAGTAATTGCAGAATGAATCAGGGACTGTGAATGAGAAGTTGTATTTCCGAGGAAGTTTATTGAAGGGAAAGGTTGTGAGCTGACATCAGGCTTCTGTGTGAATACAGATTTCCTGAGTGACCTTGCTTTTTAACAGTGGGTAAAACAAGCTGAATGTTTGGAAGGTACTTTTGAGACATTTCAGGGAAGATCTCCCATTGATTGGTCCAAAAAACCCAACCAAACAACAGTAAAACAAACCAAAAAAGCTTCCATCCATTGCATACAACAGTAAAATCCTCCTCTCATGACATTTATATGCCAAAGGATTGAAGGATGTAAATTGTTTTATGACTAAGGTCCTGATGAGGCTCCTAAATAAAAATTTGGTTGAGGAGACAGTTTTAGGAGCACTGGGCCTTTATGTTGAAGCCATCATTTGACATCATCCAACTGTTTGTTGCAAACTGTACAACTACAGAAGAAAACGTTGAATGGCTGGGAATCTGCTGCCAGACATCCCTGCTTATAGATGTGATGAGTTGTCAATGAAGGAACTGAAATGTCTGTATTGAAGAAATGAAGTGTGTGCCTCTGACATGTGTGCCTCACTCGTAGGCTCTGATGTGTAGCTCTGCATGCCTTGAATATCCATCAGTGTCTATTTTGGGTTATCTTCTACTGTCACGCATCTTTCTGCATGGGCTATCAGACTGTGGAGCTAGAAAGCCCCAAAGCCATTAAAAACATCAAGAGATTGACCCAGAAAAAATAACACAGGATGCAAAGCACATGACACAGTCAACTGAATGTCCAGCTGAAAGCATTTTTATAGTCATCTTTAAAAATGGCAATTGAAAGACTTTAAGTGGCTACTCTGGGTAATTGTGCCTAATTTCCCTTCCCCAGTCTCCTGCAATTTCCCCCAGAGGAATTATGGGGTGGAAACATCATCTCAGACTAAGCAGGACTAAGCGTAGATAGTTAACATGTTGATGTAATATGTAAAACATCAACAGGCTTAAATAGCTACCCTTGGAGATGTCTGTGAAGACTTAAAAGCAAGCAAACAAACCAAAACAAGCAAATTAAAAACTATAATTTATAGTACAAGCATGACACAGCCTTTTGTCCTTTGTATCAGAGAAGGAGGTGACTTTCTGCACACTGCTGTAGGAGCAGGGAAGAGTAAATAGGACAAGGGATTTGAGCCGTAGCACACTTAAGGGAGCGAGCACATTTCCTTCAATGGATCTTTTTGATCAGGTTGAAGGTTAATTTATGTCTACTAGAGCTGAGAAGACTTCAGGGGTTTTCTGTATGATCATTTAGGGCAAGGACAAACCAACGTGTCCAGTGTCACATCTTCAGCAGAGCATCCCTTCATATGCTCCGCTAATGCTGTCATTGAGTTTGCTTATAAGGAACATGCATATAGCAAGCTTGGGAAGCTGCTAGGAGCAGATGTGAGCACCAGCATGATCCCAAACCAGCTGTGACTTGCATGTAATTTTTCTCTCATTGCACATGATAATGTGGGCTCCCAGTCAACACGGAAGGGGCTTTCTTCTTGAAGCAGACCATATGCTCCTGCATCCTGTGCAGGTAGCTGTTAAGTGCTGCAGAGATTTAAGTGATGGTCCTATAAAATATTTTTCTGATGGGGAATTTAAGAGCATTTCATCAAACCCAGAATCCAGTTTCTGGGTCAATTCTGTTGCTATTACATGATACTGGAAAGCTCTTTTTCAGAATTCCCGTCTTTTTTTCTGTCTGTGTTCTCCTTCCTGTTTCATTTTGATCACAAAAGAATAATAATAATAATAATTAAAAAAAAAAGAAGCCAAAATGAAACAAGTAAATTGGCCTCAGGATGTGCTAACACACTTTCTGATTGATGGTTTATTTTGTGATCTGCCTCCTGTGTTTGTATTGAAAAAAAAAAACAAACCCACACGTTTTTTCTCTGCACTGTCACTTTTGGGAATGTTTGAAGAAATGTGGGAAATACAGTGTTTTAGGGTTATGGCATAAAAATGCTGGCACTTCCCTGCATGCTGGAGTTGATAGAGAAAATAGATCCAGAGAAAGCTTTGCTGAACTCAGGAAGCTGTTCTGCTGTGCACTATGTATTGTGCCAGGAGAGGTTCAGGTTGGATATTAAGAAAAGTTTATTCTCCAGAAGAGTGGTGAGGTATTCACACAAGCTGCACAGGGAGGTGGTGGAGTCACCGTTCTGGAGGAGTTTGAGAAATGTGGAGATGTGGCATTGAGGGACATGGTTAGAGGGCATGGTGGGGATGGGTTGACAGGTGGCTGAGGTGATCTTAGTGGTTTTTCCAACCTTAATGATTCTGTGATTTGCAGAGAACTGCAAGCAAATCCTTAAATTCATTCTAGTGCCTCCTTGTTTTCTGTCCATACCTTGTAGCACTGCTCCTTCCTGACTTAAACACAGCATCACCAGCCTCCTGCATGAGTCCAGAAAATTTTTATTCAAGGTTTTGCTCTGCTTCTTGTCTCTGATGTGTTCATTGGGTTGCAAACAGTCTTTAAGGGAAGGTACAATTTGAAGACTGCTAGTCTGTGGCCATCCAATCAGGGATATGTTTCACCTGTCTGTAGCCTCAGCACCTGGTAATCTCAGACAGCGTGAGTCTAGATACTTAAATTTCAGGTAAATATTGTAGATTTTTTTTTTTGTATCTAAAGATAGGTGTAGGGTGAGACAAATTCAGTTTTGTAACATCTAAAGGCAGAAAGGCTAAGTAAGAAACAGTCTTTTGGCTATTTTCCTGCTTTCATGCATTTCTTGTGAATTTGGTAAGAGAGAAGTAAATTCAGCAGTCTCCTCATAGTCTATTGCTGTAACCAGTAAACAAAGCTTTTTTTTTTTTAAGGGATGTTTCTCACTTAAGATAATCAAGGCATCTCTCTTTTTTTGTTTGTTTCTGTTTTTGTTTTAAACAATACAATCACTGAATCACGGGGGTTGGAAGGGACCTCAAGAGATCATCGAGTCCAACCCCTCTGCTAAAGCAGGTTTCCTGCAGGTCACACAGGTAGGTGTCCTGATGGGTCTTGAATGTCTTCATAGAAGGAGACTTCACAGTCTCTCTGGGCAACAGTGCATATAGTGAACTGCAAATGTTATCTCTGTTAATTCCCATCTTTCTGTAGCAAATTGGAAATGAGGAAAAAAAAACAAATGTAGAATAGATTTTTTGGACATGGGGGTCTCTGTATATATGTGCTTCTGTGTTTTGATGCCTTCTTCATAGTGGATATTTGCTGTAGGCTGTTGGTGTTGCTGGAGAAGAAGAGGTGATCATGCACCACACTGATTTGTTTTTTATTTAAGAACATTGTACTGCTGTAAATTTGTTTCATTTTACAGAGCTGTCTCCAAAGAATAGCCTTCAGAACGCAGCTGCAGGACTAGGGAGTGAGAAAAGGCACTTAGTACATGAGATAATTGGGCAGAGTTTGAAGGCGTAAGGTCAGAGCCTTGGGTGCAATATTTACATTGCAATGTCATCCACTTACAGAATGACCCATAACTTTCAGGTTACCCATTTTTGAGACTGGAGTATAAGATCCTGAAGGGACAGGACAGGATGTAAAAATGCCTCTTGTGTTCACTTGCAAAGACAAGTCAAGGAGATAGGATTTACCATCTAGAACAGGTGGCCCCCAAATCTCCCTTCCTCCACAAGCTTCACTTTCTAACATCAGAGTAAGCTTGTGTAATTATGTGAGAGTCCCGTTATAACTTGTAGTACTGATGACATGGTCCACTGTATGCCTCATGGTGGACAGAGATGCTAACTGGGTGTGAAGCAAGCTGATGACTTCATGGCTGTTGGTTCCGGATCTAACTTGGTTGGGGATGAATCCAAAAACTACAACAGTTAGCTTTGTGAATGAACATTTCTTCTCTTTCCTTGTTCTTCTGGAATGAATGCACAGAAAGAATACAAAGTTCTGTATGCGTGCTTAATCAGTGTTGATGGGCAAGCAACAGGCATGTTGTTCTCCCCAGTGACTGCTGGAACTTAGAAATCCGGACTTTAGAAATTATCTGTGCAAAGATGACTTCATGTCCTAGTTCTCACTCAGATAAAGCTTAGAAGAAACGAACAGCTGAGCATCTGCTTTGGGCCACTTCTGTGCACTGTTGTTAAGGTGCTGATTTTGCCTGGAAAACAGAGTTCTTTTTTTTTTTTTTTTTTTTTTAATCTCTGTGGGATAAAAATGGATTTCAAAATTACAATCAACATACCAGGTTCCCCATGACCCTGAATGCTCCCAAACTCCTGATTTGACAAAGCATTCATTAAGACTCCTAGGTCTGAAGGTTGGGAGTTGGAGCTCTCATCTTGCATGAAACATCTCTTCTGTGCATTGAGCACAGCACTTAATGCAAGCAGAGGAAAAAGTAATCAAGGAACGCACGTGGAGGCTTGGGGTTAAGTGGCAAGAATCATGGAGTTTGGATGCTTATTTTCACAGTGAGCTGTCACCCTAATGGACATTGATACTAATGATGAGGAACCCCCATGGTTATGTGGTTTGTTCAGAGCTTTCAAATTCTGGGCTTTGCCTGGCTTTCAAAAATGCTTCCCAGCAGCTCTATCTGTGTGTGTACACGTATGAGACCATTTAAGTGAGCCATTCCTGGTTAATTTCTAAATGAGATTTAGTTACCTTCTACCCAGAATTGAATTGAGCAGAGAGCAGTGTTACTGCTGTGCATAAAAAGGGCACAAAGGCACTGTTTAGATAAGAGCAAAGGCAAGAAATTTTGCAGAAGCCTGTGTAACTTTTGTGGTCATAATACAGGTTTCCTCCTAATTATTACATAGGTATTCAAAAGGTAAAACATTATTCTTCTAATCTGTTGGGTCCTATGGCAAAATCAGAATAATCAGCCTTTGTACCTGCAGATACAAGAGAATAAGTAAGTGACTCAAATTAAAATGTTCCTCTGAAGGAACTTCGGTGTTCCCAAGCAAGTTGCCAGGCAGCTGCCTTTCCTGATTTGTGGCAATGTAATGGAGCTGTTTCTCTTGTTTGGTGCCTAACCTAGATGACAAGGTTTCAGAACAGCATTCCAGATGAAGTTAATGTAAAAATACTATAAAAATAAGTTTACTCACTGCAAATGAGTGAAAAAGCTGAATCATTGAATACCAACCTGTTGAGGCTGGATGGCAGTAGTTCCCATTTTCCCAAGGGAGAGGCGTGCTGCATCCCAGTGGTCTTTGGTAGTGCATTGCTATTCATGTGAAGTCATGTTACAGAGAAGGGCTGTTGCTGTTCATTGAAGGGGAGCTGGACTAGATGACCTTTAGGGATCCCTTCCAAATCAAACGATCCTATGATTTTGGTACAAACAGCACTGATAAATTTATTTCTGTCCTTAATGTACTTAATCTCATTGGAATTGATAGATAATGCCACCTTCAGAGAGCAGAGCCACTTCTCATTATCAACATGCTCCTCCTTTTTATTCCTTTTTTTAAATTTTATTTTATTTTAAGCAATCCAGAGCAAGGGGGATATTGACTTTTTAAGTAAGGAAGAGTAATTAATCACAGTACTTAGAGTAGATCATTTACTTGCTTGCATGCAGGATGGGTAGCTGAGACCATTCAGTCAATCAAGGCAAGCTGTACAGGTTAATGACACAAGGGTGACCATGTTGTTGTTGGGATTTATTAGGCAAGTCTTCTGATCTTGGACACTGTAGGCAGAAAGCCATCACTGTTGGTTCTGAAGAAGAATATTTGTAGTGTTGTATTTGAAGTTGAGGCAACTGAGCTTGCTGCATGGAAATGCCTCAGCAGTGGCTGGCAGCAACCCTTCTGACAGCTTTTTCTTAGAATTAAGGTTGGAAAAGACCACTAAGACCATCTAGTCTACCATCAACCCATCCCCACCATGTCCACTAACCCATGTCCCTCAGTGCAATGTCTACCTTTTTCTTGAATGCCTCCAGAAATGGTGACTCCACCATCTCCTGCATGGCAAAACCACAGTGTGCTGAACAGCACATTTCTGAGGCTGCAGTGAGTAAATGGAATGATTTCTGTAAGATCTTGGTGTCATTCAGAAAAATAACTTCAGAGTGATAGCATTCACTTGCCCCATCTGCACATGCACACTTTCTCCTGTAGCATCCTACATCCACTTCTTCTCCCTCTGATAGTTCCCACAGCTGAACTGGGCACATAGCACAGACCAGAGTGAGCTACAAAAATGAGCAGCAACTCCCAAGCCACCCATTGCTTTTTTTATTGTTATAAAGAGAATAGTTAATTAAGGATTAGAGAAACCCAACGGGAATGCTATGTCTGTGAAGGACTGAAATATGATGTTAGGAATTAAAGTCTTCTGTGAAGAATGAGATGGTTTTTTTCTGTAAGATTTTTCTTGCTTTGACTAGCAGAGTGCAAGCGGATCATTTCTGGATGCCTTGAATGGTAGCAAGAAAGATAGCCATTGCAGTGTACTGAAATTCAGTATAACTGCGTGGTAAGGGTGAGAGTGTAAAGCACATGAAATGTTCATGCCTTTCTTCATTTTTACTTCTTTTTCTAATTGAAGAATGCTCTTGCATGCAGAATTGTGTGAACAAAGGTTAAAGTCTGCACGTTGACCTCTTCTTGGGTCAAAATCTTAAAAAGTGCAGCGTGGATATTAAAAATGGGAATTGTGTAGTTTTCAGTAGTGTGAAAAATGGAGCTTACCAGAGGTTTGGAAGAGAATCAGAAAGTGAATACGAAATATTTTCACCACATGAAGTAGCTCACGCAGTCTAAACAAGGAAGATTAATTTGAAATGTATACCTTTTCAAAGTTTTATTTTTAAAGGGTGATTAGGTAACTGAGAGCTGTAAGAGCTAGGAGATCAATCAGTAGCTTAAACCATCATCCTTCAGCAGTGCACAAGAGTGACTCATTCCATTGTAGTTATCACCCTTTCATCCATGGGCCTGCTATGAATGCGTATGAATGGGACCATGATGTACTGCTGATTCCAGGAATGTATTTTGAACATGTGTGTTGTTTGATACACAGTTGCTTGTAGCTTCCTTTTTTTCCATGAAAATCCCCTATGTAATATTTTCTTTGAAGGCTTTCGTTTTTTGAGACAGGTGTCTAGAAGGAGGTGTCTGAGCTCTGAAGTTTATATCCCTTGAAATGTAAGGCTGCATCATTAAGAAATGAGATCAACAGCTTTTCATGTATGGTTTCTTTTTTCTTTTCGGGCCCTGCAGTTTCATCATTTTGTGATTTGATTCAAACCACAGAACTCTGCCGCTGGGAGAACAGTAGATTGTTTAAAGCTTTAAATGAGAAAGCTTTTTGAAGGCATCTCCAGCCACATTTGATTTTTCCCAGTGAGCCCACGAAGGAACAAAAAATGGAAAATGTCACAAAACCACTACTAGCTTTTTAAAATTTACTTTATTTCAGAGGGAGCCTTGTGCTGGGCTTTGCAGGATACAGCCGAGGATGTTGCTTACCATGAAGGACTTGGAGATGGGTCAGGAAGAGTAGACACAACCTGAGCCTTTTGCTTGGAGGCGCAGGAAGATGCTTGGGCAGGGCAACCATCCCCACCCATTTCCACCTCCAGTTTGGTTCTCAGGGATGTGTAGTTCAGCAAGCTGACTGAAAATGTTAGGATTCAGCTGTTTTCTGTCAAAATACTGTTTTATCAAATGATAATATTTTGTGGGAACGTGTCAGTTTTGACAAATTGTTTTGATGGGTGAAGTCTAAACAAATTGTTTGAGTGTTCTATGTTGTTTTGATATAATGACATCTCATTTTGACTCTATCATTTAGACCTTTGTAACGTGCTTACAACTTCTGTGTTCAGACCTTTATAAAAAAATAAATATTTCATCAAATATATTACAGTAATTTTTAAAATATCAAGATGACAAGTTTCTTTTTTCTTTCTTTTTTGCAGCGTGCTCTTTTTTGAAAACTGCAGTTCTGTATTATCTGTATGTAAACTTTTGAATGTCTTGAAATACTTGTTTGAGAAATTTACTGTTCATGAAATGCTGATGTTTTAGCTTGCTTTGTACTGGGGTGATAAGAATTGCCTGGTTCTTGTCTGATTATAGTTCCTCTTGTTAACCAGTTTTTTTCATTCAGTTCCTCAGAAGGATGTAAATTTTTAATAATGGTGGTTACCACAACGACAGTGGTGTCACTTAGCAGATTTATCCCGAAGATTTAAAACCATTCTATAAAGCTGTTTAAGACTCTGTTCCTTCTTCAGAAAACTGAAACTCAGATGTTTAGATGTTAATGGGGACCAGTGGGGATTCTCTAGGGGAGATATTGACACGCTGCTTGTGATTCTGGGTAAGGAAAATAAAAATAATGCACAAATTTTATTTATTTATTTACTTAATTGTTGTTGTATAAAGATTTTTTTCTTAGTTAGAACAAAACATAAGCATAATTTGATGCTACTACTTGTCTTGTACCATGTTACTGGTGGCAGAAGCCCAGGTCCTCTCAGGTAGGTTGGTAGGTTTTCTCTTTACCTCCATGTACCTACTCAGCGTGTAGGTTTGGCATAAGTATTTACCTTGTTCCTTAACATATAGAATTGCTGATTCAGATTTGAACATGTCTTTGGCCCATTATTCCAGCATCTTACCCAGTGCTGTGGGTCCTCTGCCATTTACTGGCTACCATGTTTGTAGGAATGGTCAAGGTGCAGGTGTACTGAATGCAAAAATTATTTTGAAGTAATGACATTCTGTATTCTCAGTGATCCCTGGTTAGTGTCTTGGCCCACGCTGCTTCTGCTTCTTATGTCTTCCCTTGGAGCTGAGAAGAGTAAAAATGTCCATGGGATGTGTAAAGGTTGTTGGAGAGCTAGCTTATATTGGTGGTGTAATCCAGTGAGGTATTTGTTCAACAATGTGTCAATTCAAATTCTTGCTCCTGCCAGTCTTTCTGATTTCAGTTTTGTTTGTTTTTTTTTTTTTCCCCCCATGTTCTGCAGTGCTTTGTTCTTAGTGGAAAAAAAAAAAAGAAAAAAGAAAAAAAAAAAGGAAAGTAGAAAATGAAGATTTTGTATGATCCCGTGACTATAGGAGAAGTGGCTTTATGAAAAAGAGCAACTATTACAGACTAGACAAAATCCCTAGAGTTGGTAATGCGATAACAGTATCTCATACACATTGTATGGAGTGCCTATGGCTCAGTGCTTTCATGGGACTGTAAATGTTCTTTTAATCTCTTATTTCTCTAGAGAGACAGATAAATCTGAACCCATTATACACTGTGGCTATAGTAGGGCACAGACATTACATGCTTGAATGAGCAGAGGATGGAAGCAGCCGTCTTGGTTCTTGGGTTCATGGTTAGCACAATTATGGGGAAGGTGGTGATGCAGGGTTTGCAGTGCTGTGCACTTTTTGCCTTCTGTTTGCATGGCTTTTGAGGTCAACGTGGACAATATCAAGGGAAGGGGCCATTTTTGAGCTGCTAATAGTGAAAAACGGGGAGAATCTAGTGCTTGGCATATGGTCCTGAATGTCCTTTGCACATTAAGTAATGAGCGTGTTGCAGCAGTGTTGAGGTTGGCTTTTAGGTTGGTGACCTACAGTCACTTGGTCAGGAAAATGAGATGATTGAGTAAAAGTGAGAAAATGGCAGGGAGCTGAAAGGTGAGGAGAGGAATGGACATAAGAAATGAGGTTGGGGACAAGATGAATCAAGCAGGGAACGCAATGGGAACAATGATTGATGGGAAGAATATTTGTTGGATATTGGATGCAGTCCTTTTTTTATGGAGTTCAGTCCCGAGGAAGGGAGCTTGGTTTTATAACCTGTACTGTCGCTTCATCACAAATAAATAGAATCTTAATGTGGAAGGGTCCTTCTTCTTTCTAATTTAAGAATCTTCTGTAATACCAACCAAACTAGAAGCTGTTCTCTTAAATGAGTATTTTTCATTGAGGGAGGCAGGATGGTTTTGTATTTGTCTCCAGCGTGTTACAGAGACTGAAGCAGAGCAGGAATATGCCTCAGCCAAGCAGTGTGCAGATCTGGCCTTGATTTTGGGGCTGCATTGCTTTAAGGCATGTGGTTCTGTATCTTTTAGATTTCAGGAAGATGTTTTTTAAAGCCTTTGGCTTTGGAACCACAGAGATGTGAAAGCATCCACCCACACACCCATGCTGGCTCCAAGATGAACTGGGCCCAACCCAAAGGGAGCAGGCACATCTGCGTGCACAAGATGCTGTTCCGAAGAGGGTTGTGATGTCACCTCCTAAACCTGGAAAGAACAGTAGTTAGGAGAGCACTGTCATTTTTGGAATGTCACTTGGTATCATGCTTGCCTGGCATTTGGGCTGTACTGTGTCTGACATCATGCAAACTCTCGAGCTTTTCCCATGATAAGACCATTGCCTGGCTCCTCTCTGATGTATATTGTTTAATCTTTCGGTTTAGCCCATGCTGAAGCCTTTGCGTCAGTGGGAACACTAAGTCAAGTCTTTTTTCTGCTGTCCACTCTCTGCTTCTTTTGAATCATTTCCCTAGTGATACATTTGATGGCACTTGGTCCCTGGGGCCTCAGACCATTGCACAGCTTCATCTTCCTTGTTTCTCTTCTCAAACAACCCCACACAGGACCATGGGACTGGCACTAAGATGGGTCTGTTTCTCGTAGTATTATTGGAACTCTTGGTCAATCTCTGTCCTCATAGAGCACCAAAGCCTTAAGCTCTGTGGACTAGCCGGTTGTGACTATTACGTGTGCCTTGATCAAGGAAGCTATTACTGCTTAGTCTATCACTTCCAAAGTTACCCCAATACAATTAAGATATCTCAAATGTTTTCTTGTCATTGGGCCTATTGGGTCTCCTGCTGTGATGTGGACAGCAGTCACTTTCCAAGGTGCCATCATGACAAACGCGCTGTGCCTTGTGAGGGGGAGGGATGGATGTGCAAAGAGTACTCATCTCTGCTTGGAAGGAATTTAATTCACTGATAAAATCCTTCCAGATTCATGGGCTCCTCTGATTGCAAAAATGTTTAAACCCATATCATCCACATAGAAGTACCAGAGACTTTATAACAACTATGAGGATTTCTGGTCAACTTTTGAGTCTGCGCAGCTCTGTAAGAACCAGAGTGGAATGAATTAGCATGAGGACAACTGCGCAGTTATAAATTGCTGCAATTTCAGCAACCGTGTTGTTCTTTGTGGCTTTTGGTGTTGGTACAACAGCTTGCCTCTCTGCATGAAATGAATCCATTTGAAGGTATTTAATGATGAGGTTTCTTTTGCTTTATTTAATTTGTTTTTCCCTCTCCTCAGAAGGTCCTCCAAAGAGGTCTTTTTGGAAGATGGATTCATTGAAAGGAAGAGAAAATACAGATGTCTGAGCCCAGTGGACCACTCCTGGCTATTTTTGCCTCGGGCAGCCTGATCTGGAGATTGGGTAACCCTGTCCATAGCAGGGGGCTGGAGCTCAGTGATCTTTAAGATCCCTTCCAACCTAAATCATTCTGTGATCCTGTGTCCCATCCACCATCCTGTCCCACCAACTGGCCAGCTAGCTGAAGATAGGCTCTAAAAGCAGAGTTCTTCCAGCACATCTGCAGTAGGAGAGATTTTGTTGGGTATTTTTCCTATAGCTAATAAGCTGAAGTGTGAATTAGCAATTTAAAATCAGTGCTTCAGTTGACAAGTGCTGGGATAGATGCACCAGAGAAGCACCATTGTTTCCTGAGATGGATGCTCAGGGTGGGCACCCATGCATTATACTGCCAGCTATTCTCATCTTCCCTGTAGATTTTGTTTGTTTGAATATTCTTATTTAACATTTTGCTTGCTCCTCAAAGGCTTTTGCAGATCTCATGATGATTCAGATTCACTTCATTACTACTAGATATTAGTATTTGCATTGTAGTGATTTTCACTGCAGAACTGAGAACCCTGATCATGCTCTACAGGCGCAGAAAATGTGTGCAGAGCCCTCTTTCTGAAACTTCCTGTGCAGTCTGTTAGTCTGTTCTCTCCCAGAGGATTTTTTTTTTTTTAAAACATTTATTTGCAATGCAAAAGAAGATTAAAATGAAGCAAAGCACTGCACACTGGTTCTGTAACCACTTAGAAACTGGGGGTAGCATGTTTTTCAGCTGAGTCTGTTTTGTCTGAATACACAGATCATCTTATTGCTTTTGGACTTCAGAAACCTGTAATCGAGATTCAAAGGTTGACAGGGTCCCCATTTTATTTAGGCCTCCAAAAGCTGTGAGGTTCAAGTCTTAGAGAGAACAAAGTATTTCTCTCAGAGGTGTTGGCAGGCAGCAAGATCTGTGAATCCGGCATTGCTGAGACATCTCGAATTGGGCATCTGGAAAATGGAGGCTTCTGAAATCTGCTGTCAACTTTTAAAATGCTGACTATTTTTCTTCCCTCCTGCCAGCTTTGAAACTTTGAACCGAAGTTGCAGGGTTTTTTAAAAAAAATTTTTTTTTTTTACTTTTTTTATCACATGTGTCATTCCTTAGTAATGATGCTCTTGCATTAAAAATTTGGCTGACAACTTTGTGGGCAGGAGCCAAAATGAAGTTCAGTTTTGCACCCTTCTCTGATGCACACAGTGCATTTTGCATAAGTCTGAATGAAGAACTCCAGTCCCATTCATTATGGCAATTACTGTTTTCTTGCTGATGCCAACATTAAGCTTGTTTATTGTTGTAATTTAGTTGAGCAGGAACTGATGAGGTGTGTGCAGTGTGAGTGTTGAGAGTGAAAGCACCATGTAAAAACCATTTGTTCTCAGGCTATTCCTTCATCTTCAATAGTATAAAGGTAAAAAATCTCCTGGAAATTGTACAAAATTGGTGCTGCAAAAGATTTAGAGCAGTTCCAGACTGGCTTAATTGTTATTTTGTAGATGCTTGTGACCAGCACGTTAAAGTTTGCTGACTTTAAATATATCTAAATGCACATATAAATATGTGGTTTGAGTAAAATTAGGAGAACTGGCTTTTGGGGAAGGAGCACAGTTCAGTAAGTAGGATTTGCTGGGCATGGATTCTACCATTTGCCATAGCCAGCTGTGTGGATTGCATAAGGTATTTAGGCTATGATTTGAATCTTAGACTAAATTCAGGTGTGCCAAATACCCAAACAAGAAACATGCTCAAGCATGAAGCGTTTTTTCTCCTTCTGTGGCAATGTCATATAAATGAAGGTGATGTCTGTAGGAGCCTTGCAAGGATCAGTGTGAGTATTGCCAGCCTTGGCGTGTGCTGGATTATGATTTTTTTAGTTGAATCTCATTCTCATTTCGAGGTCTCTGGAATGTGTTTGTGGAAGGGAATAGCTACTTTTTGGGGGATATTTGCTGCTAGACAGCTTGGGGTTGTGTTTTACTTCTCTCCCAAAGGCAGTGAGTATTTGCTAGGTGTTCATGGGTTGAATACCACTGATGAACACCTGTGTGCTGGGTGCACATCTGCAGAATGGTACCGAGCTTCATCAGCTCGGTATCAGATCTCAGCTCAGGTTCATGCCCGGGCTGTGATCCATGTGATCTAAAGGAACAATTTTTGTGGGAGTGTTGGGGCTTCCTGAGGAGCTGAGTTACTTGAAACACTCCTGTACCTGCTCATACTTCACGTGGAGTCCCTAACCTCAGACTGTGTGTTGCTGGAGCATTGACATCTTTGGGAAGAGCTGAGAAGTCACTGCATTTCTTAACTGTTCAGGAATCTTGTCCTGATTTGTGTGCAGGGTGCTTTAATTGGGTTGCTCTTGGTTGACTAACACAGCATTTCTCTAAAGTGTTAAGCAAGGACTCAGTTTTTTCTGAGCAAAATGCAAGGGCTGCTGTAATGTAATTATTTTGGAGCTGTGCAGGTTGATGTACAGCCCTTCCTGGTCTCCCCTATGGAGTAGCAGTCTTTAAACCAGTTGTTTGTTCAGAACTAATGTCATAATTTTCAAATGGTTGTGATTTTTCCCTTCTGTTGGTGTAGGTATGATTAACATATCTGTATCACTGTTAGTTGTATAAACATGTAAATAAGTTTTTAGGGGGGAAATCAAAATGTTTTTGATGTAATTTAATTCCCATTTATAGACAGGTGGAATTAAAATCTGATCTCTGGGTTTGCAGATGTACAATGTATTCAAAGAGATGCCTGAATCTCTGAAGCTGAGATTTGCTGAATTGCTTTTGAGTGTTCAATCTTCCACTAATTTCAACAATAATTGACCCAAAATCTGAATCCAGATCTGAACCAGAGGCAGCATTTATATGTTTTTAGTTAAATCTTACGTAACTCTGTTGACACAGATCCTGAAGTAGCACACTTACAGCATTTAGCTCAAAAATGACTGAAAATATTTTTAAAATGAAATAGAAGTTTGTGGTCAATAATTTAAGGCTTCTTACAAGTGTGTGGACTCGATGATTGATGTACAGTAATCTCAGGCTTGAGTTTTCTGCTTTCAGGGGGAAAGAGCCTATCAAGACCTGTCAAGGAACTGAAAAGTTTGAGCAGTTTTTTTTTTCTCTCAGATCACCATTGAAAAAAAAAAGAGACATTATAAAGCATTTCTAAGCCTACATGGGAAGCAGGAAACTAGTATATAGTCATAGTAGCTATACAAGCTGTGGCCATTTTGGACTGGGAGACTTGGAGATGCTAAGACACACTGTAGTAAATCCCTGTCGCTGCAGCAGAGCACGACCTTCCTACATTTTAGAGGTATAACCACATGGCTGTGTCTGGGTTGCTCAAGCAGCTTGGACAATGAGCCATCTTTTTACCTGATCAGGATTGCAACTGTACCTGAAACTTCACAGCTGATAAGTCTCTCTAGATGATAAGTCTCTCTCAAATGTATACAAAAAGTCCATTGCAGTCTGCTTCTCTGAGCGTTTCTTTTCTTCCCTCATCCTTTGCAGCAATCAAAGAGAAATATGTGGACTGGACGGAGTTTCTTATCCATGATCTGACTGGCGCCCGGACTGCACCTGCAAATTTACTGGAAGGCGTATGTATTAGATTGCAGTTTCTCTCTGGTACTGTCTTGTGGTGTGCATGCTGCACCAGTGCTTGTGCTCCCCGTGTGTAGGGCTGTGCGCTTGCAGTATCTGTGTGTCCAACAGCTGTGCAAAAGTTAGGAGTGACGTTGCCTTGATTCTGCTGGCTCTGCTTCTGACTGAGTCGTGGGGTATTTTATTTTATTTATTTCAGGTTGAAAGGTGCTTAGAAATTTGGATATTCATATACCAAGAGGTGAAGGAGAATGCCCACAGATTGGAGATGGGTGTTGGCAGGTTGATGGAGAGCATTGTCAGATTTATGTGTATATAGAATTATATTTATATTCCAAGGCTGGAACAGAGTTCCAGTATCATCCAGTCCAACCGTCCATGTAGGGATAGCTCCCTGAAGGACAGCAGTCAGGTTTAGCAGGGAAGTTGAGTGTGGTGGGCTCGCTCATTGATGACTGGATGAGAAGAAGGAGCTGTTGTGTCAGATGCATCCATATAGCAAAGAAGCTGGTTTGTGCAGCACGTTTGCAAGGAGACTTGCTCCTGGGACATGCTTGAGATCTTAGTATTTCACAGCTTCAGCTTCAGATGGGGGGAGCACGGCTCATCCTACTTTCCGTTGGGAAGGCAGCCATCTCTGGTGCATGCCAGTGCTATTAGGAACTTCTCTGTTCCCATCCAAGGTCAGGTTGGAGAGGGCTTTTTATAACCTGATTGAGCTGTAGGTGCTCCTGCAGTTGGACCTCCCTGCAGAGAGTTGGACTAGATGGCCCTTAAGAGTCCCTTCCAACTCAATTCTGTGATTCTAGAGGCAGCAAAAATAGGAGGTCCCAGGCAGAAATGCAGAGAGAAGTCACTGCCTTGACTTGAAACAGTTTCTCACCCTCTTCTGGTGTTGTATGTGATATATGTGCTTAGTGCTGTCTGTGTCATGCAATGTATGTTACCCCCCTGTCGACAGATTTGCTGTTTGTGAGTGCTGCAGATTGTTCTTATACTGTTAAATCAATATGCAGTGATAAATTTTTTTTAACATGCTAGCTATGCATATAAAGAGCTCTTGAATTATGGTAAATGTTAATATTTCAAGCAAGCCAATTATTAATCTTAGCCATTGAGTTGTCAGGAGTAAGCGACAGCCCTTTGGCTTAGAATTTAGCACACAAATCTGGGAAGCGATATTCGCATTTTTGTGGCCAGGGTTTTGTAGTAATAAGGTAAATCATTACACCACCGTTTGATGTTAAAGAATGTCTTGTTGGAATGAAGCAGTGTGCGAGAGAAAAAAAAAAAGAAAAAAGAATTTAAGTAGATTTCTATTATGTCATTACATTTTAAGAGTGCATTTTTCCATGAAATAATATTGAAGAGGTTGTGCAGGTGTAGAGGAGTTGCTTATAATGGTGGATATTATTTTGAGAAATATCTGATAATCATAGGTCTGGTTAAAAGTGTTCATGTGATAAGGTTTTAGTCAATTTAATTTTTTTTTTTTTTTTCTTACCAAATTCTCATTTTGATGCCTGTATTTTTGGCTTAAAGGAGGTGTAGTCAAATTTGGGTATGCTTCAAAATTTGAATATTTTCATAAGTCAATACGAGAGAGCTTTTTTATAAAGGAAAATAAGGCTTATTCCTCCTTTTATTTTTTTTCTAGCCACCCATAGAAGGAACTGACCTGGGCTGACACTGATTTGCAGAATTAATATTAAAAAAATAGAGAAAAATGTGAAAGGCACATATTGTTGAATTACAAAGAAGTGGAACAATCACACGAGAAGAAAGATTGTGCTTTTTTTTTTTTTTCATATATTTTGCCTGTGCTTAACATTTCCTTTGAGGAGCAATGCTTGCAACTTTTGGAGTAATTGTGAGTGCTGTTCTTAAAATTCTAGAAGTGAGAAATTCAGTAAGAATTGGAACTTGCTTTAAAAAAAAATGGAAAGAAAAATAAAAAGCTCTAACCCTCACATTTGCAAGAAAAAGCCTGACAACACAGAGTTGCTCACAATCACAAAAGAAAATCACTGAGCCCCAGAGGTATTGTTCTGAAAAATACCACACATTTGTTTTAATGCCTGTGGTTGGCAACTTCGAAGGTGTAAAGTTAAACACATACTAACGGTTGCAAAATCACCATAGACATTTCCATCCATGACAGTGGGAATCATTTGCTCTACATTCTGGTAGGAGCAAGGCAAATTGTTTTGATGGGAAAGATCAGTGCCCAGAAGGCAATTTCAGTGTCATGCCCAAAGTAGTTACCTTTTAGATAAACAGCAGGGTCTGATCCTGTGGTCGGTTCCTATCAGCTGCTATCAATGAGAATTTGGTTTGAAATCTTTCAGTGTAACTGAGCTCTGCATTGTTCAGGAGCTTCCCAAGTGGATATGCCTTAAGGGCTGTTTCACCTCTGACTATTCTTTTGTTGTTGTTGTTGTTGATGATGTCGGTTTAGAAATTAGCACAACTGTTGTTTTCTGTTTTACTTCTGAATTTGCACTTGGAAGACATTGGGTAAAATAGAAGAAGAACAGACTGTTTGCTGATCGCTTGGATGATGGTGTGAAAAACAAAAATAATCTTCTGCTGTCATCTGTTTCCTTGAGAAGTCTTCAAATAAAGTTTAAAATAAGGAGTTTTGCTTCTATTCAAACAGCCTCTGCGAGGAAAAAACCCTGTAGACCTCATTACAGTTGATTCCTTAATAGAGCTGCAGGATTCCCAGAATCCCTTTCAGTACTGGATAGTTAGTGTGGTTGAAAATGTTGGAGGAAGATTACGCCTTCGCTATGTGGGATTGGAGGAGACTGAATCCTATGACCAGTGGTTGTTTTACTTGGATTGCAGACTTCGACCAGTCGGTTGGTGTCAAGAGAATAAATACAGAATGGACCCACCTGCAGGTAAAAAAAACAAAACAAAACAAAAAACCAAACAACCTTGTAAAAGTGCTGTTCTCTTTTGTGATATTTTTTATGATCGTGGTATGTTTTAAGATTCTTGTGCAACCCATTTCTTTTCCAGCATTCACATTGCTTGGTCAGCAGGTTTTAACTGGAACACAAATTGTGAGCAAGAGCCGTCTGATTTGGGCTCAAAGTAGTGGGTCAGGTAAACTGTATTAAATGTATTTAATAAAACGAGCTTGGTGTTGCTCTCTCCTGCAAGGAAATTGTGTGCAGTAAGAGTAGCTTTGTGTATCAAGAAGCAGAGCTGATAGAGGTGGTCCAAGGATGTGCCTACTTGCCCATCCCCTTACAGTAGTGTTTTGGTGTCCAGGTCTTCTTGGTCTTTCTCTAGGCATCCTAGTGTAGGACTCACTAGAATTCTATTTACTGTTCTCCAAATAAAAATTTAGGTGACATCTCTCAGCATATTTTATGCTCCGTTTGCTCTCCCTTCACCCAAGCACCTCTTGCCAGTCTATTTTCTATGGCCATGCTCTTGGATAGCAGTGTACTTCCATGGAATTTCTTGGCTGGAGAAAGTGTTCTGGGATACTTATGGTCCTTTCATTGTAGGTCTTTCTCATCCAGATGTAACTTGGCTGTTCAGGATCTAAGTAAGACCTGTCTTGTGTGTAACCAACTCAGAAGATGGCACAGCAGGCCTACACCACATTTTCCTGTGTAGGTGGGCAGATTGTCCAGGTCTGTGCTTCATTCTTCTTGTGCCATAGATGAAGTTTTTCCATGGGAATTAACGACGGAAGAAAGATGGCTCTCCTTTGGATGAATGTTCCTGAGGTGACTTTTATCCCTTGAACCTTATTTAGAGAAGTTACTATGATATGTGCTGTTTTACAAATCTGCACGGGTCTTGGGTGTAACTTGGGGTCTTGAATGCTTTTTGGAAGTGTGTGTTTTCCTTCTCAGAGAGGTGGGAATCGATATTCTCCATCACTTCTAAATTAGATGTGGATGCTGGAGGGCATGAATATCACTCACTCAGTTATTTCCCAGAGCATCTGTGTTACACAGAAACACCTTTTCATTGACCATGTCTGAAACCTCTTGGCCTGTATAGGTTTGGTTAATCAATACAGAAGTGGCCTAAACTGCATTTGTACTTCTTTGTCCATTCCATCTTCCTTTTCCTTTTATCTGTTTGTGTTTCCTTCTATACTCTCTTTAATTTTTTTCCTTCCAATTGTCTTATCTTTAAAACTGTTATTGGATTCGATTTGATGAAATTATGTATTTTTCTCTTCCCCTCTCCTAGACTTAACTGCTTTTTAGATTTCTTTCATGTCTTCATTTAGAATCTCTTTCCCCTCCTTGGCATTTCTCTGGCCGTTCCCCTTTTAGTGAGCATTGCTATTATTGAGTTTGGTGATATGTATCTTTGTGCTGACATTGAATTATAAAAAATTACACATCCTAGGATGTTGTCTTGCTGGAGTTTGTTGAGAAAAGACCCTTTGGGTGCGAGTCTTTCCATTTTCTTTTTGAGTCCTGACCTCCTGAAGTCTTACCCCGGCGATCTTTCTTTGACCCATCCTTGCCCTTCTGAGTTCTGCATTCCAGGGAGTAACCAGTCATGGTTATGTCCATGGGATATATGGGAATCTGATACATCTTGAGAGGCAGGAATGCTGGTTGTTCAACTTGTGACATCACAGATAAAATTGGCCATTTGATGCCCACCTAACATCAGCATATTCATTAACTACGGTGGATGAATAATGCTTGTTGTGAGACTTGTATAGCAGGCAGACAGGAAGCAGTAGTGAGTTGTCAGAATGAGGTGCTGGGCAGCGGAGAGCTCTGAAGAAACTTAAGGGTGAAGATAGTAAATGATAGTCTGTCACAGGATGTGATTTCCTGAGGATGCCAGACCAGGAGATTGTGCCAGGGATTTGTCCCTACCTGCTTCCCTCCTTTCTGCTGACTTCTGTTGTAAATGAGATTTAGTTGGGGAAAGATCTTTGGTGTCACCTGTATATACTGTCTTAGGAAAGAGAAAATTTGTGGGTAATATGTTGGGTTTTTTACATGTTAGTTTAGATTCATTTGGCATTGTATGGGCATTGAAATGATGCTTCAGCATCATCTGTTGCTTTTTCTTTATGATCAGTGGAGAGAAGAGGATGTCTAAATCATTCTATCATAGGCCAGATGAAGTGACATCTTCATAAGCCTGTTTTCTTCCACTCAGAGGGTTGAGAGGAATGAACACACAGCTGGTTTCTAACTTTTGAAGCCTGTTGAGAGGACTGCTTGACTGATAAAAGGAGCAACCTTAGACTCTTTATAAAAGCTACTGTGAATATCCTCTGAAGAGATGCTGAGAACTTCCAAACCAGGCTGTGTGCCTAATTGGTATCAAAAGAGGATGTTCAGTTGCACATCTTCTCTGCAGGTTATTACAGTGTTTTACCAACCCCTGACTTGGAAGCTGTTTATGCACCATTAGCTTTATTTCCCAACGTGTCTGGGTTGTGGTTTTGCTATGCTGATCTGCCTCTGGCACCTGGCAAGTTGGCTGTCACACTGCACAGCAGTCTGAGGTTAGTCTTTCAAGATGCAGGACATTCTCCTCTAAAGGAGATCCCATTGTTCTGAAGGTCTACAGCTTCTTGGGTGGAGAGGTCTCTTTCTTGAAGCCAACTGCAACCTTGCACCAACATAAGGTATAAGAATGTGCAGAGAAAGTTCTTAGGAAATGGCATTCCTGCTGTGTTCACAACTGGGAACTTTTCTACAGCTTTATATGTCCTCTGTGGTAAAGAGAGTGTAGCACTTCTTGCTTTTTCACTTGGATCTGAATCCAAGATAAGCCTCCTTGCTACCTCGAATTGGCAGAGGCAGCTTGACACAGAGCCACGGGTAGTCTTTGCCTCAACTGTTGATGCAGGAAGAGGTAGTCTCATTTTATGTTACTTTCTATTAAAAGACAAATTGGCAATGATTTTAATTCCTCACTCCTTGTTAACCTAAATACAGATTGACACAGTACACTTTGTTCAATTACCTGCAACACTATCACTTAAACAAAATACTTTATGCTCTTTTAACCATGCGATTTAGTGTCCATAAACTTGCCAGCATAAGCTAACTGCCACTGCCTGATGAAATGTCCATGTAATACTGCTTGCTGGTTATTGAAACAATTGAGGTTGTATTAATCTTTCAAGGCTTGTTGGCACCAAAGAAGTTGCTGCTTGTTTTCACTGCTGTTGTGCAGAGTTACTCCCAAAGGCCACATTAGAATTGCAGAGTCACAAAATCATTAAGGTTGGAAAAGACCACTAAGATCATCTAGTCCAACCATCCCTCCCTCAGTGGAGGTATCTCGGTCCCTCAGTGCTATATCTGCCCTTTTCTTGAACACATTCAGGGATGGTAACTCCCCAGGCAGCCTGTTCCAGTGCCTCACCACTTTTTCTGAGCAGAACTTTTTCCAAATATCCAACCTAAACTTCCCCTGACACAACTTGAGGCCATTCCCTCTCATCCTACAACTGGTTATCTGGGAGCCAAGGCCAATCCCCACCTCACCGCAGCCTCCTTTCAGACAGTTGTAGAGGGTGATAAGGTCTCCCCTGTGCTTCCTCTTCTCCAGACTGAACAATCCCAGTTCCCTCAGCTGCTCACTGTAAGATTGATGCTCCAGACCTTTCACAGCATTGTTGCCCTTCTTTCTCTCCCATGTTCCACTGCCATTATGATGGCAAATGAAGTTCTATTTTCATCCTGCTCTGTTTGGCAAGCGTCTGTGTGGGTTTTCTGAAACTCAGAATTTATACAGGTAGAAGCAACAGGTTGGGGTGAAATCATGACTTATTGACTATTTCTGACTTTTTTTTCTTTTTTGCATCATTTCAGCCAAAAAGGGAGAAACAAAGTGAATCATTTCCCTTCCTATATTTCAGCCATTCAAGACTCCTGCAAGTGGGTGAGCTATTGGAGCAGGCTGCCCAGTGAGGTGGTAGAGTCACCATCCCTGGAGGTTTTCGAGAAAAGAGCAGATGTGGCACTGAGTGGCATGGTCTAAAGTGGTCATGGACATGGGTTAATGGTTGGACTAGATGATCTTTGTGGTCTTTCCAACCTCAGCAATTCTGTGATTCTAAGTAAGGGGAAAACTGGTGCAGTAGGCACTATGAAATAGTGAACAGTTTGACGAACAGCTCCTTTCTTAACTCTTGTGACCACCACGCATGCTGTAAACAAAGACTTGAAATGTATGTTCCCATTAATAACCAGACAGTTGAGGAATTCACACTACAGCCCTGAAAGGTTAACCTTTCCCTTTAAGTGTGTTTAAATTCACGTGCATACCCGTGATGTCTGTCTGAAGTAGCAAAGCTTGATATAGTGGAAGTATAAATACATCCTCTTCCAGTGAGTGATTCTGCAAATCCTGTTTTGATAAGGTCTTAAATCTATTGAAATCAGAGCATAAAATTCTCTTGTACTGTCAGTGCTAGGTGACAGTGCCTGCCAATTCCTTTTTTTATATATGTTTCTTTTATTTCCTCCTTCAGAATTGTAAGATACCACAGTAAATCTTTGGTAGCTTGCAAATATATATGGTTCCTAGATGTACAAAATTTAAATGCAAATTAGACCAACTTGAACTGTGGTGGAAGTGAGTGAAGCCCCGCTGACAAAAGCAAATCTTTGCACTGCTCAGTCTTTATCAAAGTTCGAGTTTATTGTTAAGTAAATGTTCATTTCCATTTCAGTAATTGTTACTTGTCTCTCTACTTATCTTGTCTCTTGGAGACCTTGATATGAATGCTCTGCAGTAACTTGTTATGTATGGGATAGCAATATATTTTCCAGGACAGAAGTAAATCCAATATAATGTTCTTTGTCATAGCATTGTTTCCTATGTTTTTTTTTTCCCTTTGGTGATTCATAGGCATTTTACTGCTCTGAACTGTAAACGACTTGCTAATACAATGATTTAATAATATTAAACCAATTTAAGGAAACCCATTACCTAGAAGTGTAATGATTGCAATTCTTTAGTGTAAGTGTGAATTGATGTGATGCTCAGTCATGTACCAAAGATAGGTTTGTGTAGATACCAGCTGAAATGTTCTTTTCTACACCTTCCCTCCTGCAAAAACTTCTGCAGTAGTGAATTTTCAATGAACAGAAGAATTGTTAAGGGTATTTCTGTTTTTGTTCAAATACAAATAATGTTAACCCGAGGCTTCTCAAACTGGAAAATATTTGGTGTTTTTGTTATTTTCAAATAATGAGATAATATAGTTCTTTTTTCTTCAACAGAAAATGGAATGTGTGTGTTTTCTTGGGTTTTACTCTAGGATATAGAACACATTTCTTCCCTAAATGTGCCTCTGCTCCTTGCTTTTGTTGAATTTATCCACACTGTACAGCTTGGGATATACATGCTGCTGATTACAATTGAACCTTCCATTTTTATGACACAGTAACTTAAGACTTTCAGAAATCTTCAATTCCCAAACATTTACTTCTTGGGCTTGTATTTTTTTTAAATTGATTTTTGTGTTTTGTTGTTGTTGTTGTTGTTGTTATGATTGCTTTAGATATCTATTCTCTGAAGACGATATCTGAGTGGAAATGCGCCCTGGAAAAATCCCTAAATGATGCAGCAAATTTTCCTCTTCCAATGGAAGTATTCAAGGTAAAAAGTGTACATTTTCCTTCAGTTATTTGATAGAGTAAATTCTCAGCTACAAAGCACTATTTTTCATCATAATCACCACCACCATTAGCTATGCATTTTTGCCAGTAATGAACAGCAGCCTGCATGCCACGTTCAGAAAAACTTGCACCAATGGAGATGTCCCACTGTTTCACAGTGTTTCGTCACCCACCACCTCACTATGCACGCATCCACTGTTTGGTCTCCATAGATATTCAGCAAGGGTTGATGAATGTCAGTGGGTGCAGTTTTTTCTGCGTAGAGGAGTTCGGTTCTACCCCTTTACTTCATGTGCAGTTCCATGTCAGATGCCATTTTGTCAGACAGCCCCTCTGCTTCCATCTGTCACATGAAAACAAGCTGTAACGGAGTTCTGGTTGGAAAGTTGAACCTCTGCTGCCATACTGCCAACATCCACTTCTGTTGTAATGGGCCAACTTAATAAAATAGGAGGCATTACTTTCAGAGCAGCCCATGTACATTGCTATCAAAGGTCATAAGTGGGATGTTTGTATAAAATGCAGTTTTGTGTGAACTCTGCTCTCAGACCTGATTTCTTGCTGTTACTGTTTTATAGATGATGTAGGGGTATGACCAACACTGATTTCTCCAACATCAGCATTTCTCCAACACCATTTCTAACATCTTTAATTATGCAGACCTGAGTTCTCACAGCCTGTGACAGCACAGTGCTGTGATTATGAGAGTACTTGTAAACTCAGCTTTCTGTGAGCCCTGTGCTCAAATTTTCATCTCATTCTGAGCTGGTCCTCCTCCAGGGACCTGTAGTGGAAGTAGGAGATAATTTTCTCCTGTGTCATTTTTTCTTCACTCAATCTGATTTTTAATAGTTAGAGATGTGCTTCAGCCCTGAGGCACCAGCTTTAATATCCCATCCAAATCCACACTGCTGTTCATCGTGGCTGCTCCAGATCATAATCCAGATTTCTAGCTGTGCCAGCCTTTTTAATGTTGCAGCCTTGCAGTGGTGTGCTGTAGCAGTGTGGGGGGATGAGTTGTAGCATAGTGCTGCACCACTGTCTCCAGTGGAGTGGACCAGGTCATAGAACAATGGAATCATTAAGGATGGAAAAGACCACTAACATTATCAAGTCCAACCATCAAACCATTTTCATCATGTCCACTAACCATGTCCCTCAGTGCCACATCTGCTTTTTTCTTGGACATCTCCAGGGCTGGTGACTCCACCACCTCCCTGGGCGGCCTGTGCCCATGCTTCACTATTCCTAATGAGAAGAAATTTTTGCTAATATCCAACCTGAAATCCATCTGATAACCACCAGATCCTTCTAGTCAACCACAGTGGTTACCACTGCTCCTGGCTCATCCAGTGTGGACACCTAGGTTCCTTCCCATTAGCAGCATGATATTGAGGCACCCCAAAACACCCATGTGACTGGGAGAAGGCACCCAGCATGCCCCATTCTGGCTCATCACAGGGACCTGGTGCCACCTAGTGAAAGCCCTGCTAGGCTGAGAGAAATATAGAAAATGTATGCATTGGCTTTTTTCACAGACAAGGGTTTGAGATGTCCCATAAAATCATAGAATTGCCCGGGTTGGAAAAGACCTCAAAGATCATTGAGTCCAACCAAAACCTAACCATACTGCCCTAACTCTAACAACCCTCCACTAAATCATGTCCCTGAGCATTGCATCCAAGCGGTTTTTAACACATCCAGGGATGGTGACTCAACCACTTCCCTGGGGAACCTGTTCCAGTGCTTAACAACCCTTTCAGTAAGAAGTGTTTCCTGATATCCAACCTAAACTTACGCTGGCACAACTTGAGTCCATTTCCCCTCATCCTGTCACCTTAAAAAATAAAATCTCGTGTTGTTGCAGGAGTGGTTTTGATTCTCAGCCACCTTTTTTTGTACAGTGCTTCAGTCCAGAAGCTATTAAACTTTGCAGTTTCAAGATGAAGAGCATATTGTATGGGGCAGGGATTAAACTGGGAAAGCCTAACGTGTAAATTTTATTCCTGCCTATATGAAAGAGCAAAGAATCTTTCTGATGAGGCTCATAAAGCATCCTTTTTTTTTTTTCTTTAGTTTATAAGTAACAGCTGTTTTGCAGCCTTTTCTCAGCATGCTAGACTTATACCCACTTATTTTAATTATTGCATGACGGTCATAAATTTAAACTCAGCAAGTCCCAGTGGCCACACTGTGTGGTTAGAGCTTGCAAGGGTGTTCCTCTTAGACAATGCAGTGCCTTGGAATGCTTGAATGGCCCAAAAGGAGAAATTTTGGGGGCCATACATGACAAAAAGGCAGGATTAGGGCAATACAGCTTCTTTATTTGAACTGTGGAAGCCAAGCACAAGGATTCAGTGTCAGTGTCTGGTGGTGTTTGGGTCCCTGCCTGGTGATGAGGAGGCTGGAGGCTAAATGAATGGATGCCCTTTTTTTCTCTGCCTTTAGAAGGACTCAACCCCATCTTCTACCATTTGATCGAGGGGTAAAATACAAGAGATTGTCTGTGATTCTGAGCATGCCTTCCTCTAATAGTGATTTAAATGTAAGTTAAGTAAAGACTTTCTGTATGAGAATATAGTTGTCTGATCTTTCAAGGCAAGCCAAAATTCACTCTTGGGAACTTCAGTAAGAATCCCAGAAGAGCCCAGCAAAAACTGTTGAATCCAAAGGCTTTTTTTTTCTTCCTAGTACCAGCACAGAAATAATGTCTCTACAGCGTGCCAGGGGACTTGGTGCTGCTGTAATTGTTATGTCTTAGATGAGGTATAAAACACAGAGTTTGGCAGCTTACAACTGTTAAGATCTTGGTCTTCTGGAAAGCTGGAAATGTTTACTTTGGCAAACATGATAAACTGCCCAGTTGATAAACTGAGCAATTGATTTCTACATTTCCCTATAGAAATCCATACAGGTATGAACACTCCCTAGAGTGAACACACACATGTTTGTTTGGCTTGATTGCAGATTAAATTGCTGTTGTTGTTTGAGATGTGCATGGTGGTGGGCCGTGTCAGGAATGCAGTGTCAAACTGGTCCCAGGTGGCAGTGCTGGAAAGTCAGGTCTGCATTTGTAGAATCATAGAATTGTTAAGGTTGGAAAAGACCACCAGGGTCCTGTAGTCTAACCATAACCATCTGTAGTGGGAAAAGTGGCTTCTGTTATGAATTTATGAGCCCAACATTACAGTTGGTGGTGGAGCAATTTGGTTTTGGTGACAAAGGGTTGGGTTCTGCCTGGTAACTCATACGCCATGAATTTGAGCCTGTATTATCACTGCTCAGCAGCATAGCAGAACAGAACTTTTGTGTAGTGGTCTTCAGCAGGAAAACACTAAAATGTCTTGCAAAAACACAGCCCTGATGGTAGAATGGATTGGGTTGGAAGGGACTTCAGAGATCATCTAGTTCCAACCCCCTGTTGATGCAGGCAGGATTGCTGACCACTGAATCAGGCACTATATCAGATTGTCCAGCACCCCATCCATCCTGCCCGAATTATTCCCCTCTTTTGCATCCAAGGAATCAGAATTGTTAAGGTTGGTTAAATACGACTAAGATCATCTCGTCCAACTGTCAGCCCATCACCACCATGCCCACTAGATCATGGCACCATTAATGAGGCCTTAGGAGCCGGTTACAAAAATCAGAGAGAAGGATGAGAGGAAGATCTTCCTTTTTTTTTCTTTTTTTCTGGTGCTGTTTTACACTTGGCCATATGTTGAAAGCATTTGTAAAACACTTTAGGATCCTTTGAGAAGGAACGTGATATTCAACTGCTAGAAAATGTCACTGTTATATAGCTACTAAACATAGTGTTTTGCAAACTACACCTCCTGGAGAAAGTTTTTCTTTACAAAGCTTTTTGCAACACATCCACTATATTGTCATTCTGTTCTTCTTAGAAAACAAATTGATTCTCAAAAAAAAAAAAAAAAAAAAAATGCAGACTGTTTTTTCAAGTATGTTTAAATAGTTTGGGAGCTTAAATCCTTCCAGAAAGCCACAAGGAAACCCAAGGAAACCTGTCCTTTACAGTTTCTGCTCTGATTTTGAGATGCAACATTTGGCTGAATGCCTGCAATAAACACTGGCTCAGAGCACGCCTAAGAAAAATGACCAAATCTTTGGGTATAAATAAAGGTGGCTGGATTGTTACTAAGGCCAGCTTTAAAGCTGTGTAACATCAGTGGTTCAGCAGTGCCATGCTGATGCTTTCTGAGAGGCAGCCTGGCATCGGGAAACCAAACTTAAGACACAGAACCTTTTAGCCCAAATATTTATTTCCCCCTGAACACACGTTTGTAATTATTCTCTCTAGCTGAGGAACAACTGTTTCTCTTCTCTGGAACCAGCCCAGTGAGATCCTATTTCTAGATCGTAGATCATAGAATCATTCAGGTTAGAAAATACCTTCAAGATCATCAGGTCCAACCATTAACCTGACCAAGTCTCATCACTAGACCATAGCCATTAGTGATGTATCACACATCCCTTAAATACCTCTAGAGATGGGTTACCATCACCTCCCCTGGCAGACAGTGCCTAACAACCCTCTCTGTAATGAGATTCTTAACTGATATCTGAACTAAATCTCCCCTGGTACAACTTGTGACTCGACTAATTTGGAGTATTTGGGTGTTTCCTGTGATTTGTAATAATACCATTAATTGATGCTAAGATAAAAGGGATGGAAGGAATCTCCTATGGAGAATGATGAAGGGACCATCCATCAATGAGTTCAGAGCTGCCTCCTAAAATTCAGTACTGGGTGCTTTTTTGTTCCACAGTCAAAAATACAATAAACAAATATTACAATAAATATTAAAAAGAACTTCTTCCTCTCCCAGATGTGTTTTTTTTTTTTTTTTCCATCAGCTGAAATGCGCTTTTAAAATATGAGATTAAATTGAAGTATTTATTTATGATTGTAACTTATTTTTTGAAGAAAAAGATAACATCTCTCAGAAGTTAATGCATTCTGTAGGTGTTTTAGTGTGTTTTCTTCCATTATTTGGTCATCTGGAGGAGTTTCAGTGTAAGGAAGTGAATCTCAAGGGCTACTTTTCTGCCCTTAAGCCTCTACCCAGACAATTCTGATCTGAATAGATGCACAGCCTTGAAATCTAACAGGGTTTTTCTGTTTTCAACCCCTGTAGTGGATAAGGACATGCTGATACAGCAGGTTAAAGCATCCGTGCTTTTAATTTTGCATGGAAGCCAAACTCGAATGTTAGCAATCCCTGGCCTCTTCATGCACTGATGGCTTGGCTGGCCCTTGTTGTGCATGCTGTGCTTTAATAACCCGTGAGTCGCCATGCAATTTGCTGGCTGCCAGATTATTTATACTCCATCTGTTCTTTCCCATCCGTAGCACTCGCCATCCCTTCTCCTTGGCTGCTTTTTACCTGGCTGGACTGCGTGCATGGCCTCCTGTCCCCTCCACTCTTCATCTGCCTTTTGACCCACTCCAGTCTCAGCTCATTAAAGCCATTTATCTTTATAAAACTTAATAACCATCATTAAGAGTATCCTGCAAACGTCTTTACTTACATAGCTGCCTTTACAGCTCTTGAAAGCAGGGATGTTTCCAATACTAAAGATGGAATCTGGTGGAAAGACCACATGAGAAAAGTCTTCACTTCTCTACAGCTCCCTCCTAATTTTGGGCATTGCAAAGGGGTGGGTGGGGCAAAGCGATCCATGAGGGTATATGAAGTTAATCCAGAGACCCAGTCTTCTGTGATGCTTCACAGAAGGCTGTTTGGTCTCACTGCATGAATGTCAGGATGAGAAGAGAGATGCTAGAGAGAGTTCAAGCAAAGCAGATGGGCTGAGTAGGAAACAGCTCCATCACTCTGCTCTATTCCACATTCCTCTGGCTGCACGATTAGCATGTGTGGTTTTCTTTCTCCATTAGTATGACTAGAGGTCTCTCAGAATGGTGAAAGGTTAGGAAAAGGGCCCGATCCAATTCATATATGGCATTCAAGCTCTGTATGAGATAGTTTGTACCTGAAGTATCACAGAATCATAGAGGGGACCTTATTTACTCCTGCCCCCTATGCAGTAGTCAGGGTTGCCACCCAACAGACAAGTTGCCCAAGGCTCCATCCAGACTGGACTTGGATGCCACAGCTTTTCCATGGCAGCTTTTTCTCCTTTGCTGAAATGAGTCAGTGTGCTGGCCCGGGCTCCCTGCTCCCTGTTCTAGCTATAGGTGTCCCTGTTCATTGCAGGGGAGTCGGACCAGGTGACTTTTCAGCATCCATTCCAACTCACACAATTCTGTGATTCTTGGACAGCAGGTACTCCTAGTTAGGGGATGGGTGATACCCAAAAGCCTGCTGTCCAATAATGCTTTTTTTTTTGAGAGAGAGAGAAAACAGTAGTCAGCTGTGATCTGTTTTCACTGCATAGAGTTTGATCAGATCTTCTCTCTTTTAACCAATTTCCATGGACTTTTCAGTAGTGAGATGTTACTGAGGGCAGAATCTGTCCAGGCACGTCTCTGTGAAACTCAGTCCCTCATCACAACCAAGGTAGTTATTTAGAAATGTGAGAAGAGGCACCGATGGCTTCATTTTGAGCACTTGGATTAGTGTTCCCACTTGTGAAATGAGAGCAATGTATGACACAGCAAGGATTCACTAGCAAACACTTGTGAAATGGGGTGGCAATCCTAGATACTGTAATTCTGCTGTGAGATAATAAAAAAAAAAAAAAATGCGTTTTGCTTCTGCAATCCGTGCTTCCACCAGCCTGGCAAATCAAAGCCTGCGGTGTGTAGGAGGGGATCTTTGCCCTGGTGCCATCTGCAGCAGGCCGAACCATACGAAGAAGGTGTGTTCAGATTTAGACCGGCTACTCTGCAATGTTGCTGTTTCTATGGTAACTGTTTTTATTCAACAAGAGAAGCTTAAAATCTGTTGGGCTAAATTTGATCCTAGGCAGAAGCATCTGCATTGTTTAAGGGGCTCTTCGGTAGGTGCAGCTGTGATAGCTGGCTGCCACGCTCCTTGCTTCAGGGTCTCAGGACTTTCAAAGCCTCCTTCCCATCGCCTTTTCCTCTTCATCCCACCTCGCATCTCTACATTTTGGTCTCCCTGTGTTTCTGCACTCACCTTTTTGCTTGCAGATTTGCTTATGTTATGTCTTACAGGAGAATTTCTGTGTTCCTGCAGAGTGTGTCTTCAGGGAAAATTGCACAGCGTTTAGCAAGGAGAGCTGATGAATCACGACAAGACCGATTCCTCTGCAAATAATGCAGAGGATTGCAGTTGGGAGGGTTTCTTTCTTTATTTTTTTTTTTTCTTTTTGCTCAATTGAAAACCAAATGCCAGATTCCTGTAGAGGCAATTTAACCACAGCTATTACTGTGCTTGTGACTGGTTACCACCTAAGAGCTTTGTGATTAAAATTAGGCTATCAGAAGCAGCCAGTGTCTGGGAGAATTAGGGAAGACACTGGCGGAAGCAATTTCTTTCAAAACAAAACTGAATTAAATAATTTGTTTCCAGTCATACCTGATGGAACCTACTTCTCCTCTGTCACTAGTAGGGTAAACCAGGAGAGATATGATTGAGGGCAATATCATTTCACACAGTTGCAGCTGGTGAGGATTAAGGGAAGCTCAGGTCAAACATTTATTAATTGCTGTTAATGATCAGCCTCTCAACTTTGCAACTTCTCAGACTTAGTTCTGAGTTTCGTACAAAGCCATAATCATGTAAGTGGTGTGCATGAATTATCCTGGACCTAAAGAACTCTCTATTTTGGGGTATTTGAAAATCAGGGTTCAAATTAGAGCCTTTTCTGCTTATCTATACACTATGCATGCTTTTGGGTGTGAAATGAGATGACTCGTTTTGTATGTTGAGGAGAGTGGGCTAAGAGTGAGCATTTCAGAACCTGGAAGAGATGCCCTTGTTTGGATTTGTAGTCACAGCTAGAGCAACCGTCCATTGCATGGCTGCCCTAAATGCCATGGGCAAAAGCCATTTAGGTTAACTTAGTTAGGTCTGAGTATTGTCTGCTCTGCCCAGTGGAGTGTAGAAAGGCTTGAGCAAAAGGGCAGATGACTATGATGATTTTGCAGTGTATCTTTCTGAGTTCAAGACCAGTGCTTAGAGGAAGTTGGTGACTTTTTTAAGATTTAACTAGGTCACCCACACCTGTGCATTCTTAAAGACTGACTACATCCTTAAGTCTAAAAACTTCTAAGATAGCAAGACTGAGGCTGACTTTAATTGCTTCTTGGGATTTGTAGTCAGAGTTGTGACAGCCTTGGCTTTGCCTGTGGGTTTGGGCTGCAAGTGGCAGACGTTCATTCAGTGGAGGATTCTGCAGTTTTCCATTCATTACTTGTAAGCACCCTTGTGGGCTGTAATCCATCATGTTAGAGATTTTGACCCTTTGAATGAGTGAGCGTGGTTCTTGTACCACATTAATTCATTGTACGTTCCTCAGTATGATTTTCACTTTGCTGTAAGGGTTTTCTCAGCATCAGACTGGTTTTCTTGGCTGCTCTCCAGCAGGGAGGACTGGGAGGTTGTTTCTGTTGCCCACACAGAGCTTGTGAGCCTTGTGAGGCAGGCTCGTTGATGGTGTAAATGTGTGTGGCAGTGGAGCTGCTCCTGTGAAGCACTAAGTTGTAGAACCATTCATGTTGAGAAAGACCACTAAGATCATCTAGTAAAACTGTCAGCCCATCCCCACATGCCAGCTATGTCTCTCAGTGCCACATCTACCCTTTTCTTGAACACTTCCAGGGATGGTGACTCCATGAGCTCCCCAGGCACCTGTTCCAGTGCCTCACAACTCTTCCTGAGAATAAGTTCTTCCTAATATCCAACCTGAACCTCTCCTGGTGCAACTTTCCCTATTGTTTTTTCACAGTTACCTCGGAGCACCTCTCCACAACCTCCTTTCATTTTTTTATGGAGAGCAGTAAGGCTTCCCTGAGCCTCCTCTTCTCCAGACCAGACAATCCCTGTTTTCTCAGTTACTCCCGTAAGATTTGTGCTCCAGACTCTTCACAGCTTTGTTGCCCTTCTCTGTACACATCCAAGGGCTTTAAAGTCTCTGTTGTAGAGAGGGGCCCAAAACTGAATGCAGTGCTCGAGGTGCAGCCTCACCAGGAGCCAGCCAGCAGGAGCAGAGATCCACCACACACAAAGCTATAAAATGCTCCAAATGACTGTACAACTCCATTTGAAAGCAAATTCAAACTCGCTTGGAAAAGTGGCTGGAAATAAATGTCTGGTGACATCCTGATAGGTGGCTTTGAACGCTGTGTGCAGTGTGGAAAGGTTGGTTTCTGCCACCCAACATTTCAGGTGTTGCTTTTGCTGTGCTGCAGATTCTGGAGGGAGCGAAGGGAAAGCTTCAGCCCTTCAGTCCTCATCTTGCAGCTGCTTTTATTTAACAGGCGTCTTTCCTGTCAATGTGAATAACAGGAGCCAAGTGCAGTTCATTATCCAGTGTATCACTTTGAGTCTAATACTAATTAAAAGCTTTGCCTTCGCTTCTGTAGAACCTATTCTTAGGAATTATGTAAATTAATTAGAATTTTGAAGAGGAGCGTATGCCAAATCCTCAGCAATTCCCTGCTGACTGAGGGGAATGGCATTGGGATCAGTTTTTTTTTTCTTCTTTTTGCAGCTGCAAAAATCTGAGGCTCTTAAAGTCAATTTTAATGCTTCACTTTTACAAATATGTGAAAGAGATCAAATATCCAGATCCTGACCATTTGCCATGGCGGTACAATATCAAGGCTTTTTCTCCATGAAAGCTTTTCCGTCTCAAAAATGACATTTAACACAGACAAGCTTTTTACTTCCACAGCCCTTCTCCAAACAAAAGTATGTTCCTGAGTAAAAGAGAATTTTCTCCCTCAAAAGGGAGACATACCGAAGATCCCATGGGTTCTCTGCAGGAGTTTACTCTTGCTATTAATTTAATGAGAAAGATGTTTACATGGTATGCTGAATGGGAAGGGAGATTTGATCCTGAGATACACAGCACATGGACAAAAGGTGATAGGCTTTTCAAGTAAAATAAACAGTGTTAAATGTTGTTAGTTTTATGATTTTTCCTACTTGATTATTTTTTCCCTTTGAAAAAAGCCATAGTAAAAAGGAGCCCAGCCAAAGAAACCGTCTCAAATGAAAATAAGAAGTAATACTGTTTTAAGTATTTTGATCTCAATCAACAAATCACGTATGAAGTTGATGAAACTACTCGCATGTTTAAGGATAAACATGATTAAGTACTTTGGTAGATCTGGGCATATTATGTATTGAAGCCGGATGTGAGCGTGAATTGAATCCTGGATCTTTTGATGGGAAGATGCTGCAGTGTAAGCTTGCTTCTAGATGTACGATTTGCAAAGTTGCCTTTTCTTTACAACCTCACCCCAAGGATTGAGAGATGCTGGATGTGGATCCTTGTGTAGGGAAGAGATATCCTACAGTCTAGATGCTGTCTGCCTTTGAAGGTTGGAAGTTCAGTTGGTGAGGCCTGATTTTTGCAGCCATTATCTTTTCCTAGTGGTAACAATGGCAATTTTGATAACCTTTCCTTAATGCAGTGCTTACACTGAGCAGCTTCACTGTACAAGGAGCCAAATTCAATTCCCTGAATCAAGCTCTTATTCAACAAAACGTTGTGAAACTGCCAGAAATCAGTCTCCTGGCTTGCTGGGACTTTGGTAATGCGGAAATAATTGCCAGTAACTGGAAGTACAGCTGATGCTGCACTGCAGGACACCCAAACTCCTGAATGTCTGCTCCTTCCTCAGCCATTAGTTCATCGTGGTGTTTTGGCCCATTATTGCTAAGTCTTCCTCAGTTTCCCATTGGAATATACTTCCCTTGCTGTGAAACTGAAGACATTATGAAAGCTTTTTTGACTGCTTTTTGGTTCTCACATAAAAGACACAGAAAAGTCGCGAAGATAAGGTAAGGTGAAGACAACTATTCCTTTAGCTTTGATTGGAGCTAGTAAAAATCCTTATCTCTAATGGCACCAGGAACGTAAGATCCCAAAATAGAAGTCATTAAGTCTACAAGTGAGAACAGTTCTTAGGAAAGAAAGTGTAATGACATACAACTTCAGATCAATAGAAAATCATTTTAGAACAAGAATACAACATGTAGCAATGAATGTAGATGGGAGTGACATTGCTAGCCTCTTATTAGATACTAAGCTTTCTGCATTTATTTTGGAGTTCAGTGTGTGTGTGCTTTAAATATAACAGCTCTTCTTTTTTGGTTGTGTTGGCTAATGCGTGGGTCATTTAGACAACATTGGTCTAAATGATGTAAATGTTGTTTTACACTGGTTCAGTGTGAAATAAAATTGTTACTTTGGAATTAGGTTGCTAGCCTGTATGCTAGTTAGACAAGGACATGAGGATGGGGTCATTTGATAGATGTAACACATTTGTGGCAAGTGAGGGAGTTGAACCTGTGTTGTTTCTGAGGTTAGGTGCTGCATCCTCCTGATCGCCCAACGTTATTGCATATAGACATGTTTGATCCTGGATGAAGGTATTGTGACAGGCATGTACCTGAACACAGCTGTGTATTTTTCCACTGACAGGTTCTCTCACTGCTCACCTTTTGGGTTCAAGTTCATTTTCCTGGGCCTTATTCCACCTTTATTCTCCCAGTTGGACAGAAGACCTTTCCATCTTATGGTACATGAAAACCAGCCCAGGTTTTTATTTGATGCCATAGAAGAACCTAACATTCATTAGGACAAATCAGAGGCAATTAGGCCTGCTTCCACCCACTGCAGGCACAGGAGCATGTAGTCGGAGACAGTGGACAATCTGCTAATCACCTGGGTGACAGATCCATCTGAACACCTTTCAAATAGATTCTCCAATGTGTTGAGCCTTCCTTCATGGCTGATGCTGACATACCACCTATCCCTCTTCCCTATTCTTTCCCTCAGGACCATGCTGATTTGAGAAACCACTTCTTCACTGTGGGGATGAAGTTGGAGGCGGTGAATATGAGGGAACCGTTTCATATCTGTCCTGCATCAGTGACTAAGGTAGGGTCCCAAAAATGAATGAGGGCTGAAAAGATGTTTAAGAACCTCTTGACTGATTTCTACCACATTTAGGAAAATATCCATGAATGTTCCCTTCTTCATCAGTTGTTTCTGTTGTACGAGCATCACTAGTTGACTTTATGTGCACTTATCACTGGGTAACACATGCATTCATCCTATGAATTTCATCTGCCAGTTTCATGCAGATAAAGGGAATCCCTTTTATCCCAGTCTTCTTTCCATGCCTACATATTTTTCCTGCACATCTGTGATTCTGTCTGAAATAAAACAACTGGTTTGAGGGCATACTTGTGTGTCTTATCCACACCCTCAAAAGCAAGAGAAGGGAAGGCTGTAGGGTCTCCAGTACTGTCTACAGTCCTTGCCCAGCTATAAGCACACTGAATGACTCTGAACTGTGGTGCTTTCTCTTGCCTCAGTTTACCCATCTATGCCTTGATATCTTTGGTGGAAACACAGATGTAAAGCGTTAGGTGAGAGTGGGTTGTTTCAGGTGCACTTTGATTCCAATTTGTTTCAGCTTTTTATGTTTGCATGTGTTACAGCAAATTTAACATCAGATTTTTTTCTTCTTTTTCATCTCTTAGGTTTTTAACAATCATTATTTGCAAGTGACCATTGATGACTTGAGATCTGAACCCAGCAAAATCTCAATGCTTTGCCATGCGGATTCCTTAGGGATCTTGCCAATACAGTGGTGCCTTAAAAATGGAGTCAATCTCACACCGCCCAAGGGTTGGTATTACTTCTCAATGGCTTGCAGCTTTTTTACTGCCTTTAAAACCATTCTGCTCTTTGCTGCAGAGCATCACACTAAGCATCTCCAGCCAGAGCATCTTTGTTGAGCCACTGAGGCTCATAACAGCCTGTGAACATCTCTGCAAATGTGTTGTTGATGGATTAATGTCTGTCTGAAGCAAACTGCACTGAGGCATAGGAAATTCCTGTAAAACACATCTCGGTGATGTTTTGTGGTGCAGATTGCTGAAGGAGCATTAAGAGTCATATTATGTTTGAGACGAACCAGGCAGCTTCACTTATAGCATCCCCATTGGTACAGCCCTGAGCTGCAGAGAACACGGAAATCTCAGCGTCTCCTGGATTCAGATTGTATCTCACCAGTTAGCTCTCATCTGCCTGCCCAGAAGCACATAGGCATTTTTACTTACCTGTCTCGAGAAAATCCCAGACGAGGGCAAATTGAGAGCAGTGCTCAGGTCAGAGCCAGGAGGAACAGCGTCCGACCGTGCTATTTCCCATCTCTGTAGCAGTGGAGTTAATTAACTGCAATTTCAGGCAACCACCTGCAGTGTGTTAGCAATATTTCTTCACTTGCAAAATGTGTTGGCTTTCTGGAATGTTAATTTTTTTTATTCTGGTCAGGGTGTCAAACTTCTGCCAAAAAATGACATTGCTTGAGAGAAGAAATGCTTCACAAAAATATCCCGTGAAGTCGTGTACATGCATATTTGTCTTCATTTTGGAAAGAAATATGCTGCTGCTGGTAACAAGGAAGTGAAGGGCTATTCCCTGCCAGATTTAAAGGCCTCTTAAATTTATATAAGATATATACATATATGTATATATCTAGCATGTGCAGTTTGAAATTCCCACCAAAGTCTGGGAGCCCTCTGTGTGCAGCTGCATATAGTGCTTCTGTGATTAATCTGTTGCTTTTACTGAAAGAAATTTACTCTGTGGATGTTTATCTTCCTCTTGCTTAAATCCAAGTGTAAAGATTGTGACTATGTAAGTGCTCAGTGGTCAGCATTTTGTTTTTTCCACCATGAGTTCCCATGCAGCTTCCCCCGGGCCACCTTATTAACTCAAATAGACCGTAGACCAAGCGTTTCTATATAAAGGGCCATGGCTTAATAGTTTCCACTCCATGCTGGTACAAAACCTGTTTTATGGGGCAAGCACATGCAAGCTCTATTTAAATGCCTGCATAATTAGAAGTATCTGTAGCGTCCTTCCACCTGTCATTACAGATATTTTCAACTTGTCCTGGAAAGGCTAAGCAGCTAGCAGGTATCTGGTGTGATATTCAGTGCCTGGGGTCCACCTTGGCTCCTCAAAAGGGGCAGGAAGCCTTTGCTTTCTGCTGTCAGATCAGAAATTATGGAGATAAGCTATTAAAAGAGGTTTAAATCAAGTAGCAGATAGAGGCATAAAATATATTGTGCTTCTTCCAGAGTATATGAGGGCTGCATGCCTAAACTGCGTCTTAGGATCTTTTGGGTCAAAAAACTCCTCCAGCAGCAAACATGCACTTTGAGTCATGAAAGTGGTTAAACATTGGAATGATGTCTGAAAAAACAACCAGCAAGCAAAAAAGCACACCAAAAAATGCAGATAGAAAAAGAAATGCATCCAGAACCACACTGAGGTCTTCTTTGACAAGAGTAACATCAGCTTGCAATAAAGAAGCAGTCAGGACTGACAGGAGAGGGCTGCAACATGTCTAGAAGTGGGACCAGAAAGAAGGAGGGCATTCCCCCATTTCCAATCATAACTGCTCTAAGATGTCCAGATTTGCTCCTTTTTTTTAAATGTGCAGATTTGGCCATTCTCCTCCATGACTATATTGACAATATTTAGTGCTGCAAACATAGCTTTCCCTTTTGAAAGGAGAGAAATTCCCATGGAGAATCAGATGACATGGGGAAAAATACATAAGTCCTTTTTGTCTTCGTGGATAGAGTCTTTGCTGTATTCTAGTATTTTTTTGGGGGGGAGGGGTTAAGTAATGGTTGGTAGGGAGTTGTCTGATTTTACAATTAATTGATTTTATTTCATCAGAATAGTATTGCAAATTGGGATATTTGGGTTCAAAGTCCTTTATTTCTTTAATATCTCTTCTTTTGCCTTTTTGCCTGTCAAGCCTTTGTTGAAACCAAACATGCAGTAGATGAGTCATGAACAGGAGGTGCAAACATTTGCTGCTAGAAACAGAGAGCAATTTTTCCTGCATGGTGCCAAAAATGAATACCCATTTACTGCTGCTGTACAAACATTGAACAAGCACTGTTTATATTTATTGGGTTTGGGTTTATTGACCACTTCCCTTTGGAGTAGTAGTTGTTCCTTTTCATGAACTGTTAAGAGGGGGAAAAATACCACAGTAGCACTCTTAAATACAAGGCTTACTAAAGAAATGCCGTTTCTAAACCTCCAGTGCATTTGTATTGTTATATTTGACTCTGATTACACTGCTGGTTTAAACAGCTCTTCAATGCTGAGAGTCAAGACAGCAGACACAGTGAAGTTCTGTGTATTTGGGGAGCAGTAGGTAATTCATAGAACCATCATAGAGTGGCGTGGGTTGAAAAGGACCACAATGAGCATCGACTTTCAACCCCTCTGCTTTGTGCAGGGTCACCAACCACCAGATCAGGCTGCCCAGAGCCACATCCAGCCTGGCCTTGAATGCCTCCAGGGATGGGGCATCCACAACCTCCTTGGACAACCTGTTCCAACGTGTCACCATCCTCTGTGTGAAAAACTTCCTCCTAATAATCTAATCTAAACCTCCGCTGTCTTGGTTTAAAACCATTCCTTCCCATTTAAACGATTGTGCAGATTTGTGCAGGCTTTGACCATTATTACTAGCGTTGAGCTTTAGAGGATGACAATATGTGAATATTATGTGCTAATGAGAGCATCTATTTACTTCTCATCATGAGGCTCCATGATGAGGTACACACAGGGCCAGGCTTGTTTGATGGCAGTTCTTGAGTATGGCCTTCTTTGAGCAATCCTTGTTGCGCTGCTGAAGTTCTGGTAAACTGCACTGCTGCCTTCCCAGGCTTTGTTCCCACAGAAGTCTACAAAGAACCTCACACCTTGAATAGTGCAGGGCCAAGCCAGCAGCTGGTTTTATGGTGACACGTGAGTCAGATTTTTATACCTCATTGAAACGTGCCTTTTCCATCCACTCTGCCAAGATTTTGCACAGCTCTCAATCAAGATTGAGGAGCTGTCCACGAGGGGTTTACATCAGAGACCTGAGAACATGCAAAGTGTGGGCAGGGTTTAGGGTCCATGTGAGCAGTGTACTCTGGCAGCTGAGACGTGCCCAGGTTTGTTTAATGCAGACATCTGCATTGTGGCTGCCTCCATGTGAGTTCATTACCAAAGCTGCTTTCAGAGTCAACGGAGAGCAAGTGGGACTTGTAGAGGGATTCTGCTCCTTCTGAAGGAGGGCGTGCAGATCACCTGTAGATCTTTCTCCATTGATGCTTCAGGGAAGCCAGCTCAAGGTGTCTACACTGCCAACACCTGTGTGCGATCAGATGGATCCCCTTCTGATGCAGTGTGCACTTCTCCTCCTGTTTTCGATTTCATTTTCTGAAGCCTGAAAGTATCTGGCAAGGAAATAACAAGAGAGAAAAAAAAGTAGACAGAGAAGAAACAAGACAGTACTGTTGAAAAAATCAGTTGTTAATTTATGTAAAAAGATGCTAGGTATTTTTCATGTGAAAAATGAAGATTCAGTTATGGCCCTTTGTCACTTCTCGTTGCGTGTTTATTTCTAGCTTTGCAAACAGTATTATGTTTTGTTACTGCGTAAATGCCCTGCAGAGATATTTTAGGACCCTCTCTATCTTGCTCATTTGTGAGTGCAGCTGTTAAGAGTAGAGCTCGTTTTATCCTGGATACTTGCATCTTAGCAGGATGCTCAAGACTTCATGTTCAAAATGTTTTCTCTTTTTTGGATCTGGATGATGGATAAGTGATTCCACTCAGTGCGCCGTCCTTTCTTGCCTACAAAAAAATTCTCAGTTTCCACTGTCACAAATGACTAATTCCCATCTGATCTTGACTGTCCCTTTTTGACTGCCAATGAAAAAGACATTAAGGGATGTTCTGTAAGATTGAGTCCAGTCTGAGATATCAGGCAGGGAGATTAAGGGGAGAATTTGTCCTTTAGATGACTCCTGAAACTTTCCAGTGAGAGTAGTTCTACAATAATGTTATTACAGCATCATCCCAGGGCTCTGGATAGGGAATAGCACTCATTGGTGTGAAGCACTGGGAAATCCTAAAAACCAGATTAAAATCAGTCAAGCAGTGAAACCAAACAGCGAAATAAAACCCTTTGCCCCAAGAGTTTATTGCTAGGTAAGAAATATAGAGGAGTAGGGATTTGGATCTCTGTGATAGGACTGTTTGAGTGACCCCCCTATCAATTACTGCCTCTTCCATTTTTCCTTAGAACAAGAGGCTGAAAGGATTATCTGGTTGAATCATAGAGTCATTAAGGTTGGAAAAAGGCCTCTAAGGTCATCTTGTCCAACTGTCCAGCTACCACCAATATGGCCCACTAAACCGCTTTCCTAAGTACCACATTATTCTGAAGCCTTTAGGAACTGAGAATTCTGTGTTCATTTTCCTGTTCTGCTCCAGGTCTCTATATGACCTCACGTGACATGCTTAGAGTGGGATTCAGCTTATGTTCTCTGAGCCGTTGGAAAGTCATTCATGCAGAGTACAGCTGTTGCAGTGAAAAGAGAGATGAATTTATCTCATGGTACAAGGGAAGGGATGGATCAGCTTCTGGTTGTGCTGATTCTCTTCCTGTTGACCTGAAGTCCCAATTTTTAGGTACTTAAAGAATGGAGAAAGAGGTCCATGGATCCACCCAGAAAATGGGGACGGTAGTGCTTCTAGGTAATTAAAGGTTTATTAAAGCCTGAGAGATGCTCACTGGAAAGGGAAAATGAGGAAAATATCTGTGTTTTATTACTTCATGGTGAAGATCCGGAGATTTCAAAGGGAAATGCAGAAGTTGTGTGAGTGAGTGCTGGAGAAATGCCAGCAGTGGTGACCTTGCATGCTGGCACTGCGCATAGCACTCATAAGGGATGGGATGCTGAGACACCATTGGTTGTCTGCTTGGGTCCCGTTTGCACTCTCTCTGTGACAGTGGCTGATGACACTTTGTTTTGTTGTCCTGCAGGTTACTCTGGCCAGGACTTTGACTGGGCAGATTACCAGAAGCAATGTGGAGCGGAGGCAGCACCTCACCTGTGCTTTAGAAACGTAAGCTCTCTTTTTGCCTTTGCATTGCTCCTGTCAAGACCTGATTGCTTGCACAGAAAAGCTGCAAGCCTTTGGGAGCTTTCCCCAGACCAGCAAGAGTTTGTTTTAGGAAGGAAGCCAGAAAGATGTTACAGATTTCTGTTTCTGAAATAGAAAAAATATTATCTTACTCTTTTCCTCATTGAAATCAGTTGGATTTCTTGCTCTCCATCTCTCTCTGGTTTTGTACAGCGCTTAGTCCAGGAGGGATCTGCACTGACCATTAAAAATAATTGTAATGCTATTAAAAAAATCCCATAAGCTGGGTTAAAAAAACCAGTCTCTTGATGTTCTATCTTGCCAATAGCCTCATTTTCATGCTTCTATCAGCTGAGGCAAATTGAGATAGAATCATCAATTTCAACCGTAAAGATTGGAAAAGACCTGTAAGATCAGTCCAACTGCATATCTACCACCAATACTGCCCACTAAACCACGTCCCTAAGTACCACATCACCACATTTCTTGAACACCTCCAGAGACAGTGATTCCCCCACCTCCCTGCCAGCTCATTCCAGTGCCCAGCCACTGTTTCAGAGAAGTTATTCCTAATATCCAAATTGAGGTCTTATCAACAACTAAAACATTGAAAATTCAGTGGCATCTGAAGTGAACACAGGAGGATTTGCAGAAGAAAGCAGTGTTGTGAATTGTGGAAGCAGATTCTTTGGGGAGCTGCATACTCCTTAATTACTACTCAGCAGTCATGAGACTGAATGACAGTGTATTTAGAAAAAGCAGAATGAAGACAGTCCAGCAAGACTCCAGCTGTGTTATTGCATGGTTTCTTGGAGGTGTCAAGTGGATTTCTTCATCCGTGGCAGTCCAAGGGCAGCCTGGTCTGGAATAAACCATTGATTCTGTATTGGTGGATTTGAACACTTTTAGCAGATTCAGAATTCAGAAGAGTGGTACCATCAACAGAGTTTTGCCCAAATCATGGTTCAGATTTCTTTACCCCATTTATTGTGCCTTTCTGTGCAAAACCCTGTGGAGTTCAAGCTGAGATTGCTGAAAGTGCAGAAGGAAATTGAGAAGTGCTGCATCGTACCTATGCAGTGGAACAACTGCTGCATTTCTTCCCTTGTGCAAGCAATCTTTATTTCCTTCTCTCTGTCAAGTAATGGATCTCAGCGCTGGCAGCCTTGAAAGTAGACTCTGAGTAATATTCTCCAAAGATTAAATCAGGTCTAAGTGCTGTTTATTTTAAGGAAACGTTAATCAGATGAACACGTGTCTGTTATTCTTTCAGTGTTGATAACAAAGTTCTCTGCAGAGAGCTGTAATCTTACTGTTGTCCAGTAAGTTCAGTTTGGTCCATTTGTTTCATGCCTATGAACAGCTCTTGAACAGAAACCTCTTTGCAGGCACATTTTCCACCTACTGCAGCCAGACGTGGTGCTGGAAGTGGATATGCTGTAGCTGTTTCCCTAGGGGGGATGTTTAACAAGGAGAGTCAGTTATGAAATGGATTGACACGAACAAATGCTTAGTAAAATAAACTCCCAGCTAACTGTTTTGTCATTGATTCTGTATAAATTAGCCTCCAGCAATGAACTGCACTGAAAGGAGCCTGTGCGATGATAAATGATGTTTCTTTGTTAGGCAGTGTAGCAGGCATTTAAACAAACTCACCCTGCTTTTCTTTAGTGCTGGCCAGTTGCAGTTTTTACTGCAGAGTGAGGACTGGGACAGTCCAAGCAATGCTGGAGCTTAAGAGAGAAATGAAAGGGCACTGGAAGGGATGGAGGTCAAGGATGGAAATTAATGAAGAGTAGCTTGGGGAACCTCAGTCCGAAACAGGTTTCCAGGGCATTTTTTCTTACAGCAGTGGTACCTAAATGGTTGGAACTGCAGATTCTCTTGCTGCTGAAGTCTTCATTCACTGGGGGCTGTTGCATTCTTGCAAGCTCATTACTTCACCTTTTTATCATTTTTTTCATATTTGGAGAGATGACTACTCATTTGGGAACCATTGCAGCAACATCTAACCTGATTTTGCCTTTGTTGAGGAAGAGGGGGAGGACAGTGGGGACCTCAGAAAACCCATGGAAGACTTTCTTTGGTGCTGTATATTTAAGCATACAGATTACTGCAGTGGCAGTAAGTATGTCTGGCACCATCTGTATCCACCAACCTCCTGCATTGCTTCCTGATTTGTCATTATCCCTGACTTTCCATGTGTGTGATCAGGGCATCTCCATTTTGAACCTGGATGCTTTTGGGTTCTTCACTTAGAGTGAAAAAAGCATGCTGAAGTTGTTCTTCCCAGCAGACAGTCTGTTTAAAGCCGTGTTTTGTTGTTGGTCCTTGGCTCTTTCAGACATCCTTCAGTCGTGGTTTTACGAAGAACATGAAGCTGGAGGCAGTGAACCCTAGGAACCCTGCAGAGATATGTGTTGCTTCTATCACTTCAGTTAAAGGACGGTTAATGTGGCTTCACCTCGAAGGTATGTGCTACAAATGCCTCTTGTATTTTGTGTAGTTCACTCAAACCCTCTCAACTCTGTCTTTCATACTCTGTCCAGTGTTGCTTACTCTGGCTTTACCTGTTTACACATATTGACTAGTAGTTGTTTTTGAGAATTGACATCCCCTGATCCTTCCAGGAGAGAGCTTCCACCCTCCCAACCCATATGGATGTTATCAGGGATTTCTGTAATGATGGATCTCTGTCCTGCTTTGTTTATGTGACTGAGACTTCCACTCACATTTCCAGTACACTCTTGTGGGATCATAGAATCACAGAATATCCTAAGTTGGAATTGACCCGTAAGATTCATTGAGTCCAACTCTCAGTTTCACGCAGGATCAACAAAATATCTGACCGTAAAGAGATTTTCTGTTTTCTTGCAGCCTCCTTCCTTCCTGCTCCTTTCACTCATTTTTGTCACCTGGATTCCTAAAACCTCAGCAACATGTGCTGCTCCTTACTGCAGCCATTTCCTGCTCACAGCCTTCTACTCTCTCTCTTCTGAGTCTGCAGAGAGTAATTCTGTATTATAGAGTTTAGAAAGCACACAGGGATCTTTCTTAGTACTGTTTTAAGAACAGTGTTATTTCTAAAGAGTAGAAAGCCATAGTAATTTAAGTGTTCAGATGAGTGCTGTGATAAGCCATAAAGCTGCCGTATCCTTGTCACAACATATTTTAATTTTTACTCATCAAGCTAACACAGTGTTGTTAGAAGCTGCTGGCTTAATCTGCAGTCAATATAAGAACTTCATTTTCCGTATGAAATCAATGGTTATTGGGTCACCATCGGCTACAAATGCCATATGTTTCTTTTATTTCTTTTGGAGAACCATGAAAATACCAAAGGCAATTCACGTGGCCTATAGCTCATCACCAGGCTCTAAGATCTGTGCTTCTGAATGAATGCCTAAGGAAGATGTGCCGTTCCTTATGGTGCCAGCCAAAAGGGAAAATCTTGCTGTAACCCTTAATGCAAGTTTATTTTGGCTTTTCCAGGGCAAAACAGCCAGGAAGATGTTAATGGAGTTACAAATCCTAGTCAAGCACATGATAGTAAGAGAGGAGAGTACTACAGGGGCTGGGACAAGGGGTTCTTGCAGAGATCCCACTGGAGATGAAGTCTTGTGCCTGTTCTGCCTGTTCACCTCCTTTCCTATGCAAGATGCTGAACTCTCAGTGTTTTGGATCTGGGAAGATATAGGAAGCCAGACCGACCAGAACAGCTTAATCTTTGCCCGATACAGAATTACTTATTCCTTCAGTATGTTCATTGTAATTACCCAGAAGTATTTTAGTGTCTGACAATGTGCAGTGCAGTTTGTATGAGAGGAAAGGTCTGTGATCAAAGCCTGTAAAGTTGGTAATAACATTGACATGTAACTCAAAGTGCCTCATCTATGCTTGGAGCTTGCTCTAAAATATAACAAAGGCAGATGTGCTGTGGCCTTTAGCTCTGCAGAAGTAGCATTATATGGTAGACAAGGCTCTCCCAGCACCTCTGCGATAAATCCCTTTCTCAGAGATTTATACCTCAATTACTACCCGAAGAGAGATTCCTCCTGATCTAAAGCTTGGCAGGCAAAATCGCTTGTGCTTTTCATGTCTTTCCTAAGCCCCATAGTTTGGGCTGTCTGAAATCTGGGGAGATCTTCCTTTTGTATTTTCAGCATGTAGCTTTGTCTCCTCTGCATTTGTCTCTAGTGAAGAGCGCAGGTATAACTTCACATCTTTGCTTTTGATAGAGCTTTGTGCAGTCGCAGTTGTGGGTTTTTTTTTTTTGTTTGTTTGTTTTTAATCTGTACTAACTGGAACCAGTTGCCCAAAGCAGTTGTGGATCACCCATCCCTGGAGATGTTCGAGTCCAGATTGGATGGGGCTCTGAGCAGCCTGATCTGAGTGTCAGCTCTCAACCCAGTGTGTGGAAGGGAACTGGATGATCTTTAAGGTCCCTTCTGACCCAAGCCGTTCTATGATTCTGTGTTTCTGTGATAACTGATTGCTTTCAGACATAAGGTAGCTAAAGCTTATCTGTAGCCTGGTCTGGACACTTGAGAAATATTTTAGTTAAAGAGCTGGAATTAATGGATGTTTGCAATTCATGTGTCGCTAATACTGATGTGGAATTTACACCCATGCAGTCCAGGAACCTGGCCCCATTTCACAACACCCATTCTTAAATCAGAATCATAGAAGGCCTCAGACTGAAAAGGACCTTAAAGATCATCCACTTCCCACCCCATAGCTGCCACCCACCAGTTCATACTACCCAGAGCCTCGTCCAGCTTGGCCTTGAATGTCTCCAAGGACAAATGGAGAGGTGCCTTCATTTTTTGGGCTTGGGAATCCATTGTATTTTTTTTCAAGCTCTAATGATGGACTCAGCATTCACTAAACTTGCCCAGCATAGTAAACAAGGAGTGCTGTTTCTTGGGTCTTCAAATCAAGATGTCCCCCAAGACCAAAGAGAAAGCCACATGTTTCACACTACTCCCTTCCCTTCTCTCTTTCTCTCTGTCTTTTACTCCTTTAATTTCTTAAAGGATGTTTCTTTGAGAGCTTGTAATAAAAAACCTGTGTGCATCTCCTTGCCTTATGGATATTCTTACAGATAGATGTTTTACACTTCTTTTATGTCTCAATGCCAGGAGTACAATGATCTGTAGTAAAAGAAAAAGATGCAGAGGGCTGCAGAAATAAAAAGGCTTTGCTGCTGTTGAAATTCCTGTCTACAGTATACACAGCGTTAGCCTAAAACCAGGCATTAAAAACCCCACAAAACGCTGCTTGCAGAGTTGTAAAGTAAATGTGGCTTGGACGATGGCATCCTTTTTTCAGCTCCGTTAATGCACTATTGTTTCTAACTGGTTATTTATATTCTGGTAGCAGCAAGACTCCCAGCTGCCATAGGAGCCCATCACTGGAGACCTCGGGTCCCACCGTTTATCACGGGCACATCTGAAGCTTTCATTGTTGCCCTCAGAGTTTCACCATTTGACAGTCCAAACTGCAGCCATAAAACAGGACGTAGTATTTAAGCAGTGTCGAGTTAGACGTGAGGGAACATTGCTTAATAAATCATGCTTTGTACAGTAGCAAAACTGTATACTTCAGGGCAATCATTTAATGAGCAGCAGTATAGATCCCCTACAGACAAGAAGAAGTGCAGGGCTGATTTGAGGCTATGCATATCCCATCACTTTCTGCTACTTTATTACTCATCATCTGCATTGTTAATTTTTACGGGTTCATTTTAGATTTTAAAGCTGAAACTTGCTGGTGTGAATTTTTACAAGTGATAATGTACATTCTCTGCACAGAGCAGGAATTTAAGGAAAATTCTGTTGTTAACCACTTCTCCAGAGAGGTTTTCCATAACTTTCCCTTTGAATTTTCCGGAGTTGCTGCTCCATACAATAAGATTTGTAGTAGAAGATGGAAATTCTCACTCTATTTCCCGTCTTTCTGTTCTCTGCTTTTCCATTGAACCTCTCCAGTCTTGTGGACATCTCTTGGTGTGGGAAGATGGCAGCATAAAACACAGCAAATGAAACTAATGAGTTTCAAACAAGCTGGTTTCTATTTACATGAATGAGTCCAAATGAAGCAATAAGATGTTGGAAGTGAAAGACAGGATTGCTGGTTGCCAAAGGGAAGATGCAGTGTGAGTGAGGCCAGAATAGCTGTGATCATGTCTTAACAAGAATAGTGGTGCTGCAGGAGAACAGACATTATGCTTTTTTCTTGATCTTCTAGGCACTGCAGCTGTTAAAAACAAAAAGTTCATGTCACATTTGTTGTTGTTTGTGAGCAAGAAGGTACATTTCAACTGTTTATTCGGTCAGAATAACGTGATAGAACAGTTGCAGTGATGAAAATGTTGAATTTTCCCAGATCTTGTGAAATTTTAGTGGGGACCATTGATCTCTTGTTGTATTTAGGGCTCAATCCGTTGCTTACTCATTTTGTTGGATTCAAACTGCGCAGTGACCATTTGTTATTTCCTGATGGAGTTAAGTGGTTGTCCAGGGAGTGCCAACTGCTGAGACCTCACACTGCAGCTTAGTTACTCATGGAAGCAACTAAGTATAAATACTCAGAGGAATACCATGAAAGTCATAGAACTATTACAGTTGGATGAGACACCTAAGGCCATCAAGTCCAACCATCAGCTCATCCCCACCATGCCCACTAACCATGTCTCTCAGTGCCACATCTGCTCTGTTCTTGAAGATCTGCTGGGACAGTGGCTCTGTGACCTCCCTAGGTAGCCT
>NW_024884697.1:2827394-2898522 GCF_019232065.1 Centrocercus urophasianus | reverse complement strand
AGGCAGAGATGCTTTAACAGATGCAAAGATGAGGATGCTTGCAGGAGAAGCTTCTGATCCTGTGGTCTCTTTTATTAAGAGATTGCCTCATGCTGGCACTGGAGCTGTAGATCCTAGTGTGGATGTGGGAGAGCAGGAGGCATTTACTGATGAGGCTGTGCTAGTGCAGATGGACTTGAAATGAAATAATTAAATAGGATCTTGACTCAGGACCCAAAGTTGTTTCCAGAACACCTCAGAATCATTGAGAATATTTCCAGTTGGCTTTGAGTGAGATACATACAAACCAAGACAGGCTAGTGTCTCCTGAAGGAGACATCATAACCGAAGTGGATGAAATTGGTTTTAGGTAGAAATTTTCTTTGGGAACTTGGAGTCAGTGTTATGACAAAGATCGTAGTGCATCTATACCGCTCAGGACTTTCATATTGGCTGTCCCCTATTGGGTGATCAGCTCAAGTTTCATATGCTGTGGGGAACACTGGGAGAATTCATGGTGTCTTAGACCTTTAAAAATGGTGGCTCATGGGCAGAACTACACAGAAAAGCTTCAGGGGATCATTAGGAAGTAAAGGCTGATCACTGTCCTGCTGCTGCTTTGCATGTGCAACTCTACGTGAGAACCTGTGGGTCAATCAAGCAGTCTTGTTGGGGAAAGTCATGCATGCTTAACATCACATTTGAAGCTTTTGCCTGGTTCACTGCACACGCTTAGTGTGTTCTTATTTTTGGTTTTTGCTGGAATCACGTTGCACTGTAAATGCAGCAGCCGTGTCATTCCTGTCTTTGCAAAATTGAAGATGAAATGATTCCTGATTTTGATGCAAGTAAGCAGATTTATTTTCACATGTTCCATCATTTGCTTCCCTCAGTTCGTGATGAATGCTCGAATGGCTCTGAGCGCGTGTCTAAATGGTGTTATAAATTTGTGTTTATAGGTTTACAGATGCCCTCTCCCGAGTACATAGTTGATGTGGAGTCTATGGACATTTTCCCAGTTGGTTGGTGTGAAGCGAATGCTTATAACCTTACTCCACCACACAAAGCTGTTTGTAAGTGCATGGAATCCTCAAGCAGAACATATACTATATCCTGTTATATCAACAGATTTATCAGGGAGTTTTTCTGATGTCTGTAATCCAGTTCTTAAAACTACTGACCTAGCTAGCAGACCAGTAACCAGGCTGTGAGCATACTGCAAAAAACAGTAATAAATCTAATTAGTGACCAAATGCCACAGCACTGCTGTTACAGGGTTTCTACTTGCCTGTGTGATCAATCTCTCTAAAAATGGGATTGTTTGCACTGGGAAAGGCCATTAGTGGTTTGGGATTGCACAGGGTGGCTTGTGGGTTTGCAGTAGGGTTGTCAGAGTGAAACAGCTGAGTTCAGTGAGGCAGTGGAATGAATTAGGGACACGGGACCTTGGATCAGGAAAAAATTGAGAACAACACCCGTAAAATACAGAACCTGAAGGGACATAAAGAGGTCATGTCTCCCCTAGACAGGATTTACTTTGCCTAATGTGAGGAATGTTTGCTGGCCTCTTACAGCTGAGTTTCTGCACCTTTCTAGGATATCAGTTCTGTTGTTTCCCTTCCGTTATCAGTATAGGGCTTTTCCTAGCATCTAACTTAAATCCCTCTTGGCATAATTAAGTCTTGCCATACATCTAGAGCATACTAAGCTTGCTTTCTTTTTCATTCCCCCCATCTGAGGGTAGTTCATGAGCACTCAGTGGCTTGGTGTTGTTCTGTTCCTTGTAGTGACTGTTCAACCCTGATCTCAAGCCACCAGATGAAGAATTAGCCTCACTGTTTGTATTAATTAACATCTGAAAGGCAAATTCTAAAATGCGTCATTCTTTCGAAGAGTTAAATATGCTTAAGTTAAAAATCAAGCAGCCAGGGCCTAATTTGGGAGAACACTGCTATGGCAACATTATGCAGCCTTGTCGCAATTTATGGCTAAGGATAAATTATGCTGGAGGTAATCATGCTTGTAAAATGTAATCTTATCCATATGTGTTTCTGTATGGAAAAATATTTGTGTTTTTATTAATTTTTTTTTTATGTTGATCCCATAAAACACAATATTAGCATTCCAGAGGAAAGATTAAATGTATTATTACATCTTTAAAGCAGGTTTTAATGATGTAGTGACTTACTTAAAAATACCAAGAAAAGATGGCAATGGTAATTAAGTACCATTTCATTGTGTTAGGAGTCATTTTATAGTCAGTGCATTTTTATAGCTTTTTATGCATTATGGATGTATTTTATAGGACAAAAGAGTACAAAACTGTTCCTTCGTTTTTGCAGTGCGAAGGAAGAGAAGAATTGCTGTTGTGCAACCAGAAAAGAAGTAAGTTGCTATTATTTAAGGAGATATTTTTATAGTGATATATCAGGTCTTCCAGGGGAAGTAATACACAGCAGCTTAGGGACTTTGTCAGCCCCATTTGACACTGTTAAATACTCCAGATTTCTCTGTAACAGGTTACCATCCTCAGTGCCTGTTGAGAAAATACCTCATGACCTCTGCCCAGTTCCTCAGCCAGACACAACAGGTAAGGCTGCTTGGCACCAGCACGTCCTGATCTTAAGGATGAATTGCCTGTTGGAGGGGGACAGCCCTACAAAGGGAGAAAGCATGTCATATGTATGGGGAGATACAGACTCATCCTCAGGGGACATATGACTCGCAGAGTAGGGGCTCTGATGTAAGGGTTTCTGCTCTGCATGGAAATGCAGTACTTAGCTGGTCTTCCCCTGAAGGAAAAAATACCCCAGTCCCCATAGTGTTGAAGGGTAGCTGAACAGTCCTTCTCCTGAATTTTATCTCTGAGCTGATGCCATACCAAGTGAGAAGCAGCTAACATGTTCCCTTTCTGGCAAGCCATAACGGCGTTGCTCGTGTCCATCTGTGACATGAGTTATGAAATAGCTTCAGGTCATGTCATGAATGAAGTCCATGAAGTCCTTCCTCAGTTCTCCATTCAGTCGAGCGTGCAACCATATTGGGTGCTATTAAAAATGTAGTTTTTCCCATGTTGGACAAATTTGAGCAACAAAGGCTTCTCTGTCTTCTATCTTAGGGAAGACATTTTGTAGAAGGAAGGGAGCTCAAAGATCATGCTTCACTCTTTTCCCATTCTTCCCCTTCTAGGAGAAAGAAAGGCACTTGATTCATTGCACAAAAGTTGTGCAACACACACATCATTGCTACTTTCTTCTTGCAGGCACCATCAATGGGAGATACTGCTGCCCCCAGCTCTACATCAACCACCGCTGCTTCTCAGGTCCATATTTAAACAAAGGCAGAATAGCAGAGCTACCTCAGTCTGTCGGGCCTGGCAAGTGCGTGCTGGTCCTTAAAGAGGTATGAGCCAGCTATTTTGGGGGGAATTCTGAGGGGGAAACATGAATCATGGGTTGCTGGGCCTAGAATTTGATAAGAGATACCTAGAATTGTCTTAGAGCTCTGTGGCAGCTTCCATAGGTCAAGACAGCAAGCATGGAAGGGAAGATATGTATATGCATTGGGATTTGTAGGGGGAGAAGAGTTATTTTTGAAACATGGAGAGTTTTGTTGATTGCTGGTGCAAGTTTCATCTATCTGTGTCTGCTATGCGAGAGTATTCCAGCCAAAGCTATGCCACAAGAGGATCTCTGTGATTGCACCCATCAGACTGTTTCTCCTGGCACAAGCCAGTAGATTTGTAATGGGTACCATTATTTGAGTGACCGTGGGCCAATGGGGCCCAAACTGTTGGGTTCCAAAGTGACCAGGACAGAAAGCCAAGCACAGGTGTGTGTGCTAAGCAGAAGCTGAATGCCGTGGAGTTAATCCCACACACCAGGTGTGGCAGAGCACCAGCATCTATGTACTTCATCCCAAACAAATCAGTGCTTGCAATTGCAGAGCCAAATCTAGAGAGTTGAGTGCTTGCTGTTGACCTCAGACAAAAACTATCTTGTTTGAAAAAAAATACATAAAAATTTTTTGCACAGTTCTGTATACAGTCCATGTACAGCTGAGAGGCAAGGTGACTTCAGGTGGGAGAGGACAAGGTGGTTTTATTGGATAAGTAGGGTGCCGTTGATGCCACGGTCAGTGGAATGGCCCAAGTTGGAAGAGACTGGCAACGATTTTTGAGTCCAACTCCTGGTTCCACACAGGACTACAACAATTTCAACTTGAGTTGGGTCTTCTAGAAATCCAGCTTTTCCAGCTTTCTGGTCTGTACCTTTATGAACCCTACCAATTGCTGATGCAGGGCCATATCTGAGCTCCCTCTGCATAGGGTGAAACAGCAGGGGAACTTTTAGGGCTCCATTTGTCTGACGCATTTGCAAGCCCCTCAGAGCTCAGCTCATTGAGGTTGTTTGAAGTTGCCTAAAGTGAGATGGATTAAGTTCGAAATGTGAGATTCCTTTCAAATCATACATGCTTCCTAAATGTTCTTCTTTTGGAATGTAGAGTGACTCCTGTGTTCTTTAATAACCTGTACATACTGCTTTACATACAGTGGCACTGCCAGTTGTTTCACATGTTTAAAAGCTGGGCCATGAAGAGAACCCCATAATTCAGCTGCCTGTGCAGGTGGATACTTGGATTTGAAAGAAGCAAATCAAAAATAGCCATCAGCAGAAAGCAGGATAAAGTGGTGCAAAAGTTGGCAGCTGCCAAATTGGAAAGTCAATCTGCAGTGGTTTGCTGATGGGGAGCATTAGCAATCTGCTGCTGCTTGAAAAACAGGCAGTGAAAAAGCAACGTGGGGGAAACATGAGGCATGCACAGTCAGTAGTTAAGCTAACTACTCTTCTCCTTCCCGGAATTTGGGTTTTTAAAACATACGTAGTGCAAAGCTTCTGTGAGGTCCTTCCCTCATGTCTCGTTTGCCTATGTATTGTTGCATTGGCTGCCACCAGCTTCTCCAGATTCCTCAAGAATGGACCCTGTTATTCACCATGCAAACCAGCTGAAGTTTCCTACAGGAATCCAATTTTCCCTTGCTCCGACTCCTTGCAGGATTCTATGCTGAAAGAGCAAAGAGCAGTGTCAGAAAGACACAGACATCTTGTTTTTGGAGCCATGAGTGACTTCCAAAGGAGCAGAGCCATGGCAATGGCCCAGTGTTTTGTAGCAGTATTTTGAAGATAAATCCAGGCTCGTAGATCCATGGGGACCATTCCCAAATTCTGGAAGGGCTGAAGAGAACACAATTCAGGGTTTAGCTGTGGAGGAAACACATGTTTCCTATCAGCTGCTGCTAAGATGAAAGACTTTATGCAGCTCAGAGAACCACGGGCAGTGGTAAGGATGGGTCCCCATTCCTCTGGCCCATATTCAGTACCAAGTTTGGTGGCTCTGTCTCACATTATACCCACTGATGATGTAGCCCAGAGAATGCAAATTGCAAGCTGTTGTAAATTATGCATGAGCATAACTTGTCTGGAATAAATAAATTATACATGGGCTTTACTTTGGCAACACACAGGGGAAAGACAACCTGAAACAACAGTTACGAAGGAAGAACAGATTCAGCAGTTGTCTGATCACCCTGGTCTCTAGCTGTAGCTCTCTGCCTTTAGAGTTGTTCTAGTTAAAATTTAAACCTGTGCCAGTTGTGAGCAACTCCAGTGGGCAGCTGTCTCTATGATGGAGATGTTACCGTGTTTGGCACTGATGGGTTCATGCTGCTCCTTGGCCATCTTTTACCCCAAAGTCTTGTCCCTTCCCTGCGTCTGTCTCTGATGCAGTGACACATTCTGCATCCAGCTCCGAACAAACTGGTGGTACCAGCCTGCATAGTGCAGTGAGATATCTGATGGTCAGTATCGCTTGGCCCTGGACTAAAGAAGGCTGGGAGGTAATTTTGTAGTGTGGAGTAGTACATCCCCTTCCAGATGAGTAGTCTTGAGTAGTCTGGGCCATTCTCAAAGGGATTTTGAGAGTGCAGTAGCATGAATACACTTGTTTTTTTGCAGCACCTCTTCTCCAGCAAAAAAAGCATCCCCCAATTTCTGTCCAATTTGCTTTGCTCCAGTGTGTTGGGTGAAGAGGTTGTGAGCTCTGCAGTGAGGAAACTGAGGTACTTCCCAGAATTATCCCCCTCGAGCAAGATGTCTGTGTAAAATTGTGAGAGCAATTACAGTTTATTTGGTGGTGTGATCAAAAATACTGGCTGCAGTTCTGCAGTTTGCTTGTGTGTATGCATCCTTCCATCCATGTAGAGCCTTAGGTGAGAAGCAAAGAACTATTCTCATACCTGGTGCCAAACTTATTCTTAAAGCCGGGAGGATCATTATTCCTGGTGCCAGCACAAGTCTCTGGTTTACTGTGGCTTCTTTCACCTCAAGGGGCAAGTGAGGATGATAACAACTGTTGTTTAACATCAGCTTCAGAGTTTATCTCATTCCTGAGATGCTTGTTTGGAAAAGAATTTGAGATTTGGAGCCAAGAGACAGTGGAGATACCAGCTATCAACAGCTGGGCTGGAAATTAGTGGCTGTATAGTAGCTAAGATATCTAAGAAATACTAGCTTTAAGTTAGATTAAAAGAAACACATTGTCAGCTAAAGGTTTCATTCTTGGGTCAGAATATCAGAAATACTTAGCGGTTCTTTCATCTATGTCAGCAATTTAACCACAAAAACATTATAAAATGAGATGCCTTTTTAAGATTTAAGATTATCTATAACCCACCGAATCTTAAGGAAATATGCTGTAAAGATTAATTAGATTCTTTGTTTACTGCTGTTGCTATTTTAAGACACTTTGCTGTTTTTCTATCTAGATGAAAATAGACTTGCAGATATCATGACTGTTACTGTTTTCAACTGATGCAAGCAGGAAAAATGAGCCACTGTTTGTGAAGGAAAGCTATTGCATTCTGCAACTTGATTTTTTTTTTTTTTTTTTTTTTTTTTGCAGCACAGCATGACTTCTTAGGAGAAATTTGCATAATTAAATCAAAATGCTCAGAAAACCATGTAGCTTGTACTGAGCCTTAGCTGTATAATTGAGCCATGTTGGTGGTGTTATCATTAGCGATCAGATCTTGTGCTAGGATGGCAGAAATCTTTCATAGTTCGGAAAGATATAAGCTGCATTTCTGCAAGCATTGGGTTCATTAGCGTTGTCCTCAAGAGTGCTTCGTGGGCACAACTCACTGATAATGCATCTTCCAACTTGGATCTGGCTGTATTTTTGAAATTTCGTAGGCTGTCATAAGCACATCAGCACTCATTTGCTACTCCTCGTGTGTGGCGAAAGTGCAGTTCTAGGTGCTTGATCATTTAACTTAAAAATCCCAAATAGTTCTTCTTTCCTTCTTTGCCACACAGCTATGTCTTTATTTCAAGTAGAATAAAACAACTTTAGCTATTTTGTCTGAGGTTAGTCTGGGAGTTAGTGTCTCTCCTGTTAGTTAGGAGAAGTGGGATCACATCTCAGACAGAGGAAGGAAACTGACTTTCTCCTCATAAGGATGATGGCCAATGGGCTCTTGAACAGGAGAAGAGGCTTGGTGCTGTTTTGTGATATCATCTCATGGTGCTGTTTCCTGAAAAGCTTCATCCAGGATTGGGATCATTAATGAAGAGGGGTTGAGTGATGGGTAATGTGAAAATCACAACCAATCCATGATGCAAAGAATGGTACTGAGTACCCAGTAGCAGCAGGCACTTCTAGATATCCTTAGTAAAGGCACTTGTGCTCTTGGTGTGGGAAAGCTGAGAACTAAGATTCAGGTACTTATAAGGTTTGGCAGAGACTTGAGATGTTGCTGTGTGATCGTGCTCACCAGTGTGGCTTCAGTCTGACTCTGAAAATCCAAAGAAAATTCAGCAGTAACAAAATAAAACTTGTTAGGTGTACAGCAGCAAAGCTGGTGTCTCATCCACCCTTCTGCTCCAAGGCACTGCTGGCTCTATCCAAACCATTCCTGATGGAGAGGGCTGAAAATAAATGGAAAAATCTCAGACTCTTCACACTCCAGACAAAGGGAATTTGGTGAATCAGATTCAAATTTGACCCTTCTGACCTATGTGGAGGGACTTTCCATCTCCAGAGAGAACTGGAAATTGGTCTAGGTTTCTTTGCTGTTTTTGCTTTAATCCTAGTTCATTTCTCTGCAATAAATAAAGTGTTCTTGGATTTTTTTTTTTTTTTTTTCTGGCTTTGTCTGTGTGTTTTTTCTTCCCGGTGTTTAATAGTGTGTAATACTAAGAAATAATATTATTAGAAAGTAACATATTCAACATGGTAGTGGACTCCTGTCACACTGTGAAGTGCCAGACTCAGTGACTTATTTGAGAGTAAAAGCTAAAGCTTTTTTTTAATTTGAAAAAAAAAAAAAAACTTTTTTCTTGTCTTAAAGGGAAATGGCTGCTCTTATAAACACTCTTTTAAAAACTTCTTTTGAAGTTTACTGAGGGTTCTGACGATGACAAGCCAATTCCAGGAGAAGTACTGGCATTGTGAGGCTGCAGTCAGTGATGCTCAAGCAGTGCCAAACAGTTATTTGCAAGGTTAGGTCTTCCTGATTTGCAGATCAGGACAGGAAGACATCTGTTGAGTTATATATGAGCATGGGAGCCACCCAAGGACTTTGTGGCTTTTGAAAACCTACCTTTGGCTTGTGTGCATTGGATATATGTGTTGGATGTCAGTGCTGTATCAGTGTGGTGAGTAGCAGACAAGAAAAGATGTAGATGAGCAGCTGAATGGCGCCACTCGGAAGCTTTCATTTGTTCTCTTGGGAATTTTGGGTTGTGACAAGATAAAAACCAGCTCAAAAGCTGTGTGTAAATCTGTATGTGTATGTGTAAGGTAAGGATGTGCTTTTGCCCTTCTTTGTAGAATGCTTTGAGATATACAGGTGATCAGAACTGCATAAGCCATTGGATGCTGTCATTACAGGCATTGTTTTTAATATCTCCAATTGCACTTTTTTTCCAGCAGATTTCCAACTATCTCTCCCATAACTCTCAATGATAAATCAAATTTTGCTGCTAGTAAATAATCTATCCAGGCCACTCAAACCGCTTCCATTTTATCTGGTACTATGCAACATCAAGTGAAACCCTCATCAGAAAATGTTCCACCCAGCAAGATTTTCAAAAGCCATCAAATCATCATGGTTGCTGCATTGTTTAGTGAAAAATAAAAATAAACTAGTTGCTCCTTGCAATATAATGTAGTTCAGTTGTCATTTCTGATGCAGCATGTTCTTTGGTATGTTGGGGAAACTTAATGCTCATCATACTGAAATCATTTGAAGATGCCTGCAGCCCCTCAAGGAATTAAGAGCAGACATTAGGTAAAGAGCTAAATTATACCAAAACCAATCCAGACTCACTGTGGGATCGTTCACTGACATACAGTGCAGAGTGTTCAAACACATGGTCTGGTGCTATTAAGAGATTTGTTTTTCTTGTACTTATCTCCTTAGGCCAAGTGTAGGCCATTAAAGCTTAGATTCTCTGTAGGAACTATTTTTATTCTCAAAAACTTTGGATTAAATGGATTAGCACATGTGTTTTATTGTACAGAGTGGACACACACTGGTTTTTAGGCTCACCTCCTGCCAACTCTTTTTATGTATACTTTATTAATATTCTGTTAGTACTGTCAGGGCATGCAGCACTCAGATTCTTAAGTATATTGCCAACCTTAAATGCATGAATTTCCCCTTTAGTGTTCATTATATAACAACACATGTGACATTGTCCTTTGCTGAGCCATCAGAGATATTTTCATTTTTTTATTACGTTGAGCCCTGTGGGTGCAGGGAATGGAATCTTTTTTTGGGTGAGGTCTGTCTCAAGGCACAGCACCTAGGTTCATTTAATGGGACATGTCTGGGGTTAGCCAGCAGCATTTAAAGCAGTTGTGGCACAGTACTGAGGCATTGTCAACAATATACTTCTCATGTTGATTGAATCTGGGACCTCTTCTTGTTGCGTCTAGCTCTTGCCTTGTGCATCCTTGAGCCTACTAGGCTTCTGTGAGCTTCTCCTCCTTATACAGCACCAGAGATCATGTTTGTTGTTGTTGAGGACTGTTTTTAAGTCCATCCGTGTTGTTGATTTTATCTCACTAGGTTCTGAGCATGGTGATCAATGCAGCTTACAAGCCAGGGAGCGTTTTACGAGAACTGCAGCTGGTGGAAGATCCTCAGTGGAATTTCCAAGAAGAAACGCTCAAAGCAAAGTAAGTCTTCAGTGTGTGCCCTTTTGTTATGGGAGGCTTCAGAAATGGGGCTGGCTGGGAAAAGAAATAACTGTATTGTAAGAGTTTTTTAAATTATCATTTTGCTTCACTGAGTTGCTTGACTTGTTCCATAGCAACTTAACAAGTGAAATTTTCACCTGAATGGTTCAGTTCTATTGTCTTTCTCCAAGCAGCCATCAAATCTTGCAGAAATAGGACATATTTTTTCTGCAAAATCTTGACTCATACGATAAGGGGCTCCTATAAACTCAGCTATTACTAATTTCACTCAATCCCCAGCTTTTTAAATACAGTGCCATTACTACTTTTAATACAGAGCCTGTCACTCAAATGCAGAAAAACCTGGCAAGAATTGATGGCACCAAAACGTGCAAACAAAATAGCAGGGACTTATTTTTAAGCCGGTGAGTGTCTGGGACAAAATATTAGCAGATCTGAGTTTCACATTATGGTTTAATGTCTTTTTGGAATATATGCTTCAAGTCTTGTCTAAATAATATTTAAGAAAAATTTTTATCTAGAAAATACTCTGTTTTCCCTTTCTACTTCAAAATGTAACCATTTATGTATTCTTTATGTAGTGGGCACTGTATTTAGTATGCATCTCAATAATTAACTGTTCAACAGTAGGAAAAGCACGTTAGCTCTCTTCAGATACTTCCAAAAAGCAGTTCATCTCATTTTAAGACAAACTCAGCAAATAGTTCCTTCTAGGTAGCAATCTGTTTCTAACCAAGCTTCATCACTTTGACTTTTTGAGTACTGATGCTAAATGGAGTGAATTTCACACTCTGTACTGAACTTTTACTCCTTTTTAATAAAAGCAATTTTATTTTGTGTATTTACAATGATTGGCATCAAATATGGAATTATTGATTGCTATTGTATTTGTTCTTTGGCCATGCAGACACTGGAGAAATCTCATATCTGCTCTTGCTGAGGGAGAGAATTGAGAACCTTTTATCCTTCCTAGTCAGAAACTTTTTCTAAAGGAGAACTGCAATTAGAAATGAAAAGCTACTGTTTTCATTTGCTTCTCTCACTCATGTGGAAGGTCATGCTTTTGTGTTCATCGAACAAAGCTTTGTGGATTGGAATCCAAAAGTCGTATTTGTGCCTGCAGATTTCCATTAAAAAACAGTGACAAAGATTTCACTGATTGCAGGATCCTGTCAAACGACAGATAATGCACTGCAGCAGGTTCTAAGCAGCTGAGAAGTCAAGACTTAGTGCCCCAACTTTACGTTCTGTCCTGCTTATGGGTAGCTTTTCTAGAAGCAGTGTTCAGAATATAACAGTAATATAATTGTTGGGGTTTCTTATTTGAACGTGCGTGTCTGCCTTGTGCAAAAGCAATGTTACGTAGTTTGTAACTTTTGCAACCTTTGTTTCTATCAGGAGACAGCCTGACAAACGTTTAATTTTCCAACAAGCACAGAGGTGCTTTGTCCTTAGTAGTCAGCTATATCTACTGCCAATCCACTGAGATCCCAGGCAGTGTGTGGGCTCTGGGCATGCTTGTACCAGGAAGACCAACCTAATTAGAAATATGTGGTCCGCCAGAACTCATCACCCACCTGTTGCATATCAGCCATTTATCCTCCCTCATGTTACCTGGTGTGCTAAGTGTACTGTAGTGTAGTGTACCTCCATCTCTTCTGCTTTCCCCTGTGGTATTTCCGCTCGTCTTTTCGGGTAGCAGTCTCAGCTCTCAACAAGTCAAATAGCATTTTTCGACTTTATCAAGCCACAGAATGGGTCTTCACAGACTCAGAGCTAGGACATCAAGTTTTGGTCTCACTTCTAAGCACTGAAAGATATTCAGTATTGCCTTGTTCTCTGCCTCCTGGGCTCTAATGGAACTGGAGAAAACTGTATGGGTGCATCTATCTGGTTTCTGGAGTGGTGCTGGCTGATGAAACCAACTTGCCTGCAAGTAGCTGGGATACTTTTTATTGGTTGTCAGAGGATAGACTTACCCTACCTGAATACCCTTGGACTTCTCTTTTCCTTCCGGAGTTTACTTGAGTTGCTTCATCAAGAAGCCTGCTGGGGCTTTAATTGCATCTTGTGCAGAAGTGGGAAAGAAAACATGCTGATGAAATCAGATACCCTGGGATGTGCAAACTGCACATGACATGCTACATCAGGTATGACAGTCGGTTGTGCTCCAGAATCTTAAACAGAGCCCTATAACGAGCAAATGCCTGTCTACACAGACTTCCAGCTATGCTGGCTCCCAATGGTGTCTTGCTGCTAATGATGACAGCTCTACAGCCAGCTGCAGCATCTGTGCTGTAATGTGACATGTCATGTCACCTCCTTCCTTCTGATATAAACTGACAACTCCTTAGATCTTGATAATGTTGTTGTTTGTTTGCAGCAATGGCTGCAGTAAAGAAGAGAGATGGTGAGGGAGGAGGATGGTGAGAAGGCAGCATTTTTTCCCACTGACCCAAATGCTAAATTATTCAGTGCTGGGAAGGCATTATCTCAGTCCTAGTGCAAGGTGCATTTAGTTTACTCTGCTGTCACAAGTGACCAGTACAGAATCAATTATGCTAGCCTTGCAAAGAAGATAAACAATTTAGATTGTCCAAAGAGATGGGTCTGCAATGTGTGATGGCATTCACTTCCCATCAGCACTACTGGCTTTCTGTGAAAATAGTCGAACTTGATTTATTGATGATGATGAGTTAGAAATGTCAAGCCTAATCCACTGAATTCCCATGAGGACAGACAGACAAAGATATGGACATTCAGCCCTTATGGTTTTGATGCTTTAATTTCAGTGCCCTCATCTAGATTTGGCTTCCCAATTTTAAAAAGACATGAGGGCCTTTATGCTTTGTAAGAGCCTTTACTTATAAGAGCTGTAAGTGGAGTTGAAAGGAGTTACCCATTCTTTTAGGACTTAGTACACAAAAAATACCAGTCTATGTGAATTACCTGGGGTCTAATTTGAAGTCCAGTTGATCAAACTAAGAAAGATGGGTATTCCTGGACTACTTATTAAATGAAATTCTGAGACCTGCTCAAATCCACTAGCTGTAGTCTAGAAATATTGACCCCAAATCGCAGACACGGTGACTTATTTATGAAGCTGTATTTCCAATGAAGTCTTTACAACATGAACACTTTACAAAACTGCCTTTCACTTGTGTTGAGGTATTTGATGTTTTCTTTGCCTTGCTTTTGCCTTAACAGCTGTTAGGGGTTGTGCTTCAGCCTCTCAGGTCCCTATCACTCTTTGAAGGAGTGAAGGAGTGAAGCATTTATTAACCATGGAAGACAGAAATAACCTCGGGATGACATAAGCAAACTGAATGTAGTGAACTGCATTTAGCCAGATGGGATGCATCCAGTTCTGCTTGAGGGAACTTGCTTGATGTCATTGTAAGGCCACTCTGTCACGTTTGAAATTTCATATGATAAGGAAAGTTCCCTCATTTTTGGAAAAAAGGTAAAAGTCAAATCCTTCCTCAAGATGGGCAAGAAGGAGAATCCAAGTAACTACAGGCTGGTCAGCATAACCTCAGTCTTTGGAAAGGTTATTAAGCAACGTCCTCCTGGAAGCCATTTTCAGGAATATGCAGGACAAGAAAGTGACTGGGAAGAGCCAGTGTGGACTTAAAAAGGACAAGTTGCACCTCATGTGATGAGATGACTGCTTTGGTGGTTGTGGGAAAAGCAGTGGAACTTATTTGTGTTTAATTTAGCAAGAATTTGACAGTCTCCCATAGTGTCCTTATAGCCAAGCTATGGAGATGTGAATTGGATGTGTGCCTGGTGGGTGGAAAACTGGCTGGACAGCTGATCCCAAAGGGTTGTGATCAGTGATATGAAGTCCAAGTGGCAGCCAGTTATTAATGGTTGTCCTCAAACGTTAGTACAAAGCTACAACTCATATGATGTGATCTGTCTTCTGCATCAGCTCTGCCACATACTTCTTGAGACGTTGCAAGGGTGAATTAGTGTAATCATTTGGCCTTTTGTGCCAATTACTGGAGATGGAATACACTACCAGCAGTGGAGTGACTTAAACCTTGTCATAATGAGGAAACTTACCAAGACATGTATTTTCAATAAGAATAATTTCAGTACCCTCTTCAAATCACATTTTCAATATTACAGAATATCACTGGGTGATCAGATAGCTTTGGAAGAAGAAACTACCACATTTCTGTTTTTTTTTTACCCAGATTAGGAGAATTTGTAAAATCCCCATATTTAGAATACACTGAGTAGCTTTGGGGTGCCAGTTTTGATGAAAACTTTGGTGTTTTTTTCTCTGTGGCAGTTGCAGTGCTCCCTGAAGGCAGGGTCTCATTCCAACATCATGAAATGGATGTTAGACAGTTTCTGCTGCCGTCACGGTAAATTGCTTCAAGTAGATGAGATGGAGAGAGACTTTGGTTGTCTTCTGTGGGTAGCCAGTGTTCCTAGGGAATTTCTCATTTTTGGTGGACTTCGGCTTTTTAAAGCAAATTCTTGCAAAAGAAGAGATAGAAGTTTTTGATCCCTGAAAGAAATGGAAGCTTTTAGCCATTGAGTTATTCAAAATAGTCTCAAAAATTGTCAGAACTGTGGGCTGTTATCCTTGTGATGAAACCTTTGAAAATGAGGGTAGTCTCAACACTCTTGCTGTTTGATGTGTCTTCAGCTTGAGGCTTTTCACAATATCACACAATGGACCCCAGCTGGAGCTCTTAGAAGATAGTTTATTCTCATGAATATCAAATTCCAAAAGAAGAATAAGTATGACACAGCTAGCAAATTGCTATTAGCTCAGTATTGTTGCTCATGGATCAACAAAGATCCTGAGAACATTTTTTCCTGAAAATAACTTCAGCCAAAATACTTTCTCCAAGTTTTGGGATCTGAGGGTGAGGCAGTGGGACAGGAAAGGGAGATTCATTTACCTGTAGCTGAAAATCTTTTATAAAGACCAGTGACTTCCAAAAAACCTAAAAATATTATGCTTGACACAGCTGTTTTCCATGTCTGCAATGCTGCCATGCTGTGCATGCAGTTCACTTAGTGCTTAAAAGCCTTAATGAAAATGGGAGTCCTTGGATGAGAGCATCAATAGGAATAACAGCAGTAGGTGATTTTTTGAATGATACTAATGGAAAAGAGTTTTCTGATACCCAGAGGCACTCTTTCCACATAGCTGTCCTAAACCACTTTTGGTGGTGTTTGTGTTACAAATCTTTAGTATGAGGAAAATGGAAAATACTAGTAGAACCTGGTTTATGATTGAAAGAGGTGCTGCGAAGGCCAAAATCTTGTAAAAAATTTTTACTATTGTCAGCACTAACATGTTGGATTATTGAGGCTGATGGGTGCACTTACGTTAAGCTGCATTTTGCCGCCCGTTCTGTTAATTGTTGTGTGCATTGCATTCAGACCAGACTGTGAAATCAGACAGCTGTTCGTTTGCCTAGTTTCGTCTTTTTCTTTCACCAGGCTCTGTAGTACAATGAGTCTTTTCTGGATAGCCAAACACAATAGGAAGTACATGGTTAGAAGAAGTCAGTCATCCTTGAATAATGCCCATCAGGCAGCTCTCTTAGCTTGCAAGAAAGAAGATCAAGAAGCAATTTGATTACAGTGCTTTTGCAGGGAAACAAAGCCAGATGCAGTCTTCTCATCCTAGTGGTGAAAGTCAGAACAAGGACAAATTAAAAGTAAGTTAAATCCACATGCTTCCATACACAAAATGAAACACAGGCTTATGGGTACAGATGCTCCTGCTGCCAGGATTCTTCCAGCATGAAGAGGAAGCTGGTGCTTTGCTGGAAGTGATGCTCTAGTTCAACCAAAATTGTTAAGGGTTCAGGTGAATGTAACTGAAATTCCTAAGCCTATCACTGGATTCAGATTCAGTGGCCTAACAATCTAAGCTGGCCTTAAACTTAATGGCTCCTGGAGAAGTAATAAGGGCAGGAGTCTTTTCAATCATGTTGAAAATAAATAGAAAACATTTGTAGGTAGATATATTTAAATGTAGGTAGATATATTTAAATGCCAAAAGGTAGAGTGGAGACTACAACCTTCACTACATGCTAAAGACATTATTTAAATAATTAAATAAATTTAATGGCATTTAAATATATCTACCTGCAAGTAGATAACAAAGTCCAAAGAAGGACTTTGTTCTTATTATATTATGTATTGCCAAACCTCCTTTAGCTAACCAGCACTTTATAGGGAAGCTGGAATAACAATGCACTCTATCTAGAGGAAGAACTTTTTTCCATTTTATATCATCTATCTGCCAAGGTCTGTCAGGGTGCATGAAGGGTTGGCTAATAAAATAATTTATTGATGCGTTCATTCCAGCATTGTCTCTATAGCTAGGGGTCCTTGTTTGAACACCAAATAGGCTGTCAGAGCCTGCTGCCTTGCAGAGATGCTATTTTAGATTCTGGAAGAGAGAGTTGTATTGAGGTGATAGTTTGGATCAAGTCTTCTGCAACATGAGGATGGCTGAGTTGAGCTGTTTTCAGACCCAAGTTTTATTTGACATAGTTTAATTAGCATGGTGGTGGTGAGTTGATGGTTGGACTAGATGATTTCAGTGGTCTTTTCTCACCTTTATGATTCTGTGATTGAGTACCCTGTATAACTTTGTATACCATAGGGTTGAACCTTCTTCCCATATCCCCGTGCTTCCAGAAAGGGTTGCTGGGAGGTAGAACTGGAAGAGTTGGTTTCTCACTTGCTTTGCACATCTCAGTAGAAACTTCAGAGAGAGGGAATTGGGTCTGGGCATATGCTGTGTATTTTGATTCTCCAGCCACATCTTCTTTGCTTCTCCTTCTGTTTGCCTTTCATATTTGACTGTCAGGAGCTGCTCCCTTACTAGTGAACTGTAGATCTTAGTACTTTCACAAATCCTTTGTCTTGTTTTTCCTGATGACTTCCAAACCAGTAATCTGTGTCTTTCACTCTCTCCCTCTTTCAGTTTTGTGTGTGCTACTTTTTTCTCTTCTAAACACATCAGTAATGCCTAAGCACCAGACGTTTGCATGATTGTCTCTTGTGTTGCTCCTTAGGATGTGTAAGAGATGTTTTAAAAACCTTATCTCACAGTTTACAATAGCTCAGTGCTGCTGTTCAATAAATTATGGGGATAATTAGTTTTTCAGAGTTCACATCTACAGTGTTTTACAGCAGGGATGTAACTGTATCTTTCTTCGCCATTTATCGCTCAGAAACACTTTGTGTAAAACAGTGGAATAAATGGTTTAGTACCACATGGATAACAAATTTCAGTCAAATGTTTCATTGCAGATTTCTGCTCTAAGCATTCCCTGTAGGAATCACTGGTTTTAGGGCCTGTTCTCATAGCCCTATTAAACCACTCAGTAGACTCCTTATTAGTTCCTCAGGTTGTGTGCTACCCAGATCTCATAGCAGTGAAGTCATCTGGTCTCCATATGGCAAGCAATCCCATTTCACCTTGATACTTCTGCATTGTGTATGTGTTCAGTGACTGAAGTTGGCACAACAACAGTGTGAGCGTGTTGTGGTATGGAACATGAGGCGAGAACTGCTTTGAGAAAGGCAGCAATAGAGAAGACAGAAGGTAGAGTGGAGACTACAACCTTCACTACATCCTAAAGACCAAGTGGTAACCAGGAAGTTCTGCAAGGCGTATAAGCTTATAAGCTTCTCTCAGGTCCATATGTGAGAAAGATCACCTGTCTCTTCAGTGCTTTGTATCAGCTCAAAGGATGATATCCTGTATAATATCCACACCAACTCGATGTGAATTTTTTCTGTCTTTTGCCATATCTCCAGTTTGCACATGCATTCCTTTCTAAACCATGTCCTTGCCTCAGCTTCTAGGATCATTCTACCCTTCTTTTCTATTTTCAAGTGTTCCACGATCAGTCTACCCCACTTATTTTTCAAGTCAATCTGAAAGAGAGTCATGTAGGCAAACAGAACTATTCTGCCTGCCTGCCCACGAGACTCTCCCAAAAGGTGTTAGGGAATGTATCTCCCTAAAAGAGGGCAGAGTCTGCTGTGTAGCATCAAAAGACAGCACTTGATTGGTAACATTGGATCTCCTTGTACTCATTTCTAGATACAGAGGGAAGACATACAGGGCGACTGTTAAGATTGTGCGAACGTCGGATCAGGTAGCAGATTTCTGCAGAAGAGTCTGTGCAAAGTTGGAGTGCTGTCCCAATTTGTTCAGTCCTGTGCTGGTGGCTGAAGTCTGCCCAGAGAACTGCTCCATTCATACTAAAACCAAGTACAGTGAGTATTGACTGGGAGGCTTGTTGCTAGCCAGGATTCAGGGCAGTGGGATGCTATGTGTGAGCTAGTTACGAAGAAAAAGAGTTGTGTAATACATTAGTGTTGAGTGGGACTCACCTCTTGTAGTTAGAGTAGAGTAGGTACAGTACTTGTAGTTACTTGGTTCTGACCAAATCACTGCGAGCTTCCTTGTTATTCTCTACAAATAAATGGGCATCTCCAGAAAACAGTCCATTTCACTCCATCCAAATAAATCTCTTTGAAACTCACTGCTCTTTGGAAGCTTTGACTTTTCTTTGCATGTAAAGTTAATATAAGGAAAATAAAAAGAAGTCCAAAATACTGAAAGTTAGAAAACAAAAGCAAAACATATTCCTTTGTGTGTCAAAGAAACATACATAATTCAGGTTACCTGGCCCTTTCCACCATCCACTGAAACCATTAGCAATTGAAAGTGTGTGTTAACTCATGCAGAAGGGCATTGGATCAAATCTGAAGCATGCTGTCCTCTCATTTCACGTTGGTCTAAGTGCAGAGTGTGGGGTTAAATTCTGAACTCATCACTCGTCACCAATAAAAATGTAAACATAAGAGTTGTATCGCTTTGTGCTAGTCCACAATGGTATCTTTTATTTATACTGGACATTTTTTTTCCAAATCAGGGTATTTTAGAGTTCCTTGTAAAAGTGCACCTAGAGTGTAACACTGAATCAGTAGCAAAAAGCAAGCTGAAGCTCTCTTCTTTTGGTGGTTAAAGGTTTTAACAAGCGTTTTGATTTCCTTCCTCCAGCTTATTATTATGGAAAGAGGAAAAAAATCATTAAGCCACCAATTGGGGAAAATAATAACATGAAAAGTGGGCATGTCAAGCCCACCAGACGCAGAAAAAGGCGGAAATCCATCTTTGTGCAGAAGAAAAGAAGGTCATCAGCTGTTGATCTAAATGCTGCAGGCTCTGCAGAGGTATGCATTACACTGGGAAAAACCAGCAGGTGCCCCCAGTGCTTTCCCTTCTGTCCTCATCTCCTTTTCAAGGGACTTCTCAGCAAACCCCATCACTTCTATCCCTCATTTTGAAACCCTCCTTACCACCTTCCTCATCTAACATTAAATTAATTACACTGGGACACTTTAGGGACTTTCGCCCTTGACCATTCTAGAATTAGAAGATACTGTTTTTCTTTCCACCTTCATAAGGTTTGGTAGCTATTGCACTGTCAAATACTGTATCTGTTTTCTTTTGCTTCCTTATAGCCCTGTGGGCAGACAGATGGGCCTGTTTGGTGTTTGGTTCAGCATCTAAGATCTCAAAATATTCTAGTAAATAATAATAACTCTTGGGCATTATGGTTTCAAGGGCTTTTAATTTTTCATTAACCCTTTGTAGTATTTTTGGTTCACCACTGCTAACAGCAGAAGTGTGAGAGGCCTTAGAAATCAAGTAAATAGTTTGTGTCCCAAATATGTGGTATCTGAGGCCTCAGTCTTTTCAGGATGCGGTGTGATACAGGATCCTGAATTTTTCAGTGATCTGTGTCCATCTGGAACCTGTAGCCATTGTGGTTAAATACCTTCTGTGTGAACCCTTTTCCAGGTGATTTTCTTGTGATAGTAATGACAAAACACATGTTTTTGTTCTGTTTCCTTTCCTCAGCTGAGCACCATTTATTGTTGCTTCATGCAGTGAGAAAGCAAACTGATTTGGTTAAATTCCCTCTAATTCATATGGCGGGGAGCAGCTTAAGCCACTGTCACTTGATGGCTTACATCTTCATGGCTCAGTCCTCCTTTAGATGGTGTTCAGGCTTATTTCCTTAAATTATACTGCCTGAAAGTAATTTAAACTGAAATAAACACATTTTGAGCTGAAATCAACCATTAACCAAGCTTTTCAGCCTTTCAGCCAATATAACTGGTTTGGGCTGGAATTCAGCTAAAACCTATGCATATGCATTGGATGCATGCTCACACTTCATTCAAAACTGAGATATCAAAGCCATTTTGGCTACTTATGTATAAAGTTCAAGATACACAGTTTCCATCAGTTGATTTATATTTGCAAACTCTGTGTTACAGAAATCCCAAGAATTTAGTGTGGTTTCCTTTACCTGAAAATTTGTGCTGCTCTGTCAGTACTTAAATGTTGGGCTGAAAGAAGGAAATCTAAGAGAAGTCCTTTGTACTGAATTTTACAGAAATGCCAGCTGAGCAATAAGACCTACGCATTGGTACATCTAGATATTTTAAAAAGACACCAGCATTTCTTTCTGTTTAGTACCAGTGACACCCATGGCCATTTGAAGTAAGGTGAAATGTTGAAGTAAGGCAAAATTTTCAACTCCCCTGCTTATTGCAGGGAAGTTGGAATAAATGTACTTTAAGGCCCCATTCCAACTCAAATAATTCTATGATTCCATGATTCTTTGAAAGCCTGTTTAAGATTTTGCTTCGTTTCAAGCAACCTGTGTTTCACTCTGTGCTTTAAGTATTTTCCATTTCCCCTTCTCATGCACATCTGCAGTGCCGTAAGGTTTGAGATGCCAACACAGCAGAGGAATGTTTTGTGCCAAATGAGTTATTACCATTGACCTTTTGTTAGAAACAAAAAAAGAACTTGTTCACTAGCTATTTTTCAATTCTGTATTTTGTTATGAATCTAAATTGAAGGTTAATCGACTTGGCACTATAATGAAAATGAAATATTTGGTTAAAATAAGTGTTACTCTAGGCCACCATGGAACACATGGGTGCAACTGAGGGAAGCAACGGAGGGAACTGGGATTGTTCAGTCTGGAGGAGGCTCAGGGGAGACCATATTGCTCTCTACAGCTGCCTGAAACGAGGTTGTAGTAAGGAGGAGGTTGGCTTCTTCTCACAGGAACTGATAGGATAAGAAGGAATGGCCTTAAATTGCCACAGGGGAGGTTTGGTTGGATATTAGGAAAAATTTCTTGTCAGAAAAAGTGATGAGGTATTGGAACAGGCTGCCCAATAAGGTGGTTGAGTCACCATCCTTGGAGGTGTTCAAGAAATGTGGAGATGTGGCACTGAGGGACGTGGTTTAGTGTCCTGATCAGGATGGATTGGTGGCTGGATGAGATGACCTTAGAGTTCTTTCCAACCTTAGTGGTTCTGTGGTTCTATGACATGGGCCCTGCAGTTTAGCCTGGTGTCTCTTGATCTGCTGCTGTATCAATCTCTGAGCCCAGGTGCCCTTTTCCTGCTGGTCTTTGTGCAGGAGAGCGAAGAAGACGAGCCGGATGCAGTTGAGGATGAGACGGGAAGCGAGGAGACGAGCTCAGAGCTCCGTGATGATCAGACAGACACCTCCTCTGCTGAGGTCCCTTCTGCAAGGCCCCGGAGAGCAGTTACCTTGCGCAGCAGCACTGAGTCGGACAGACCTCCTCCTACGGAGAGGGCCCGGCGGAGCCGCCGGCCACAAGCCGTGTCTTGCAGTGAGGTGGAGAAGTCACCACAGCTCAAGGAAGTGAGTATGACCCCAGGCTACCGATATTTTCCCTGCGCCGTCCTTCAGTGCCTAACCTTTCTCATCTGAGGAGGGCATCCCTACAGTGCAGCTGCGTGGCTTCCCACACCATGTGGTTTTCTTTAAGATAACTTTTTTTTTTTGTAGGAAATTAAGCACGAAGAAGAAGAGAAGCTCATCCTGGACAGTAATCCCTTGGAGTGGACTGTGACTGATGTTGTGAGGTTTATTAAACTGACTGACTGTGCACCCCTTGCCAAAATATTTCAGGAGCAGGTAGAGATCTTTATGTAACTCTTCTTTTTATGCCTGTGGTGCTTATTCATAGTAAAAATAAATAATAAATAAAGCAACGCATGTTGCTAGCCTTGGACCCAGGGCTTCCACAAAGAGCTTGTAAGCAAATTTCAAATCCCTTGAGGCCAAGCTATGGCAAACAGCTGGACAAGGCATGAGTACCCTCAGAAATTCAAGTCAAAGCCTTGTCAGATACTCAGAGAGCAGAAACCCGCTCTTCACCCCCTAGTCAGCGTCCTTGTCAAAAGCACAACATTTACACCTTTCATACCAGTGGTTCTGTGGCAAGACCCACAGCACAATTCCAGTGTTGCAAAGGCATTCTGGTGTACCAACAGATAGTGGTTACTTGTTACACAGCTAGCCATCTCTCCCTAGCCCCCTTGAGTTTCACTTTGTTTTAAAATATTGGCCTGCAGAGTAGAAATTTCCCAACTGAACCCCAGATTGGCTGCATGAATTTTGATGCCAATACCTGGATGCTCCAAGTGTGTAGACACTTCCCATCTACATCCCTTGAAAGATCTGACAGGCAGGCCGTTTGGTGACCTAATCTTAGCAGATGCCAGACATCTCTGATTAAATAGATAAGTTTGGAGGAGTAGAAGCCAATGTTCTGCATCTGAAGTTAGTGAACATGTAAAATTTATATAGAACAGACATTCCTTGGCTAATAAGTAACAGCCTCTGCTAAAAGTGAAGGGCAGCTCTAGGAAATCATGGTTAGAAAGAAGCAAGTGTGGTTCATTAGTCTATAGCCCTTGGGTGTATGGCTAACTGCATATTTTATTATTTCTGATTCTTCACTGTGAATAGCTCTGTTCCAGATTACAATAGGTTTGATAGGAAGAAATTGAAGTGTGTGTAGAGCAAGGCTGAAACGCTCTCATAAAAAGATCCTGTAGTTGCTGCACTGCAGCATGCTACAACCATTTGTTAATCAGCCTGGAGTAACTCCAAGGTTTGAAAGCCAACCCTGTCCCTCCTGGGCCATAGAGTTTTATGGTAACCGTAATCAAACACAGATGACTGCAGATTTTCCTTGCTATTTGCTGTACCATTCAATTATACCATCAAGCTTTGGTGTAGGGAGGACCTGAGCAATGGTCAATCCTGATCAAAGCAGTGTTTAAGGGGTCCAAATCCTCCCTCTGTTTAGCACTACCTAGTCAGGGCTTTCCTGGGGAGTTCATGGTGCCTGTGAGTTACTATACTTTTTCTGCATTTCCAATCTGATCTTCCCTAAGAGTTAAAAAGCAGTTTTGTAGCCAAGTAATCTGCTTCTTAGTCTATTAAAGAATAAACAGAACTTGAGCACTTAATTAAAGAAGGATCAGAAAGCTAATAGAAATCCCTAATAAAATGTCTTCAGTCTGGGGTGCTAGTTTAGAGAGTTTGGTGCATGAGTGCACCTGAAGGAAGGACATGACCTCCAGAGGACCCTTCACTGTGAGATTCTGTGATGTTAGAGTGGGAAATCCAGGTCCATTCTTCTTGATTATTCAGCAGATTATGTTGAACAGGGCAGATCCTAGGTGGCTTGGGGGACTTGGCATGGGATAAGGCAGACATAAACCTGTGCTGAACAAAAGAGAGGAAGAAAAGGTCTTGTTTGGTGCTGTGAAGCTGACTGAAGTTTTTCTGTTCAGCACTGCAGCCTTGTTCTTGCTTCATTTCCTCAGCCACAGAATGGAGTTTGTCTGATCTCTGTAGTCCTCTGCAGAGTTTCTTTAAAAGGTGATCTGCTAGACTTTCGTTATATGATTGATGAGAGCCTGTGAGGTCACAGTAGATAACTTCTAAAGAAGCATAATGTATTCCAGAAAAAGGAGATGAGCTGCATTGAAGTGTGAGAATAGGGCAGAGAACAAAGTTGTCTTCAGTTTTGAGGGCAGATTTCCTTTCTTGTTTCTCAAAACATCTCTACCTTCAAAAGTCCACAAACAAAACCATTATCACTGTTTTTCTTCCTCAGGACATTGATGGCCAAGCCCTTCTGCTGCTGACGCTGCCCACGGTGCAAGAATGCATGGAGCTGAAGCTTGGGCCAGCCATCAAACTGTGCCACCAGATCGAGCGAGTAAAAGTCGCGTTCTATGCACAATATGCCAACTGACTGCACTTCTCTCTTTCTTTCTGTTCACCTTCTCATTCCCTCTATTTTTTAACATCACAACTTGTTCACGTTTTTTTTCCTCTTCCTCTTTTCTTAAAAAAAACAGAAAACAAAAAACAAAAATCATGGAATTGGAAGCGCTGAGAATTAATCTGTAGGGGGAAAAATAACACAACAAAAAATCCAGCAACAAATTGAACTAACTGTTGTAAAGCACAGCGCTGGTATCTCTCCTCGTGAGCTTTGCCAGCATGTTTTGCTGCAGTGCAAGGCCAGCATGGATCAGATGGATTGTCGTCCTTTAAAGCAAAGCTACCTATGGCAGATACGTTTCCACGGTGAATAGTTGGACATTTTCAGTAATGATGGTTTGTCTTCGTCAATTTCTGGACATGAGCAATCCTTTTAGTCAACTCTGACACACTTCTTTCATATTGAAATGGAAGTGAGAATTTGTAACATTACCTGGGCTTTACTGCAAATTTGATCTTAGTGATCATTAGGCTTTCTTTCACCTCCCCAGTCATACAAAAGGAAGAAGTGTTATACCAGTCATATGCTGTTTGCTATTGAGTGAGTTATAAAGCAGGACTCAACCCACTGTCTTTGAATGGTATCACACAAAGCTGCAGCCAGTTGACAGACCTTAGGCATAATAATGTTTTCTGAGCAATGGTGGCCACAGTGAGCTGAATGTCTCACTGATGGGATCTGTGCAGTACTGCATTCATGTGAAGGACCATACATGAAAACCTCCAAAGTCAAGCTTATCCAGTTATATTTGGGTCACTAAACATAGGCCAGACTTTGCAACTCAAGGGGTGAAAAAAATAGGGGGAGGGGAGTCCAGATTTAATGGCAAGACTGTTCAGCACATGCTGATTTAACTTGCACCTTTGTCAGTCTGGTTACTAGGTGGGAATAAAAACCATCAATATTTTCAGGCTGTGTACACCATGGTGCTTTAGTCCAACTGACACATCCAACCCAGTGCATCTTCTGTCAGTAATCTGTATAAAGCCTCAACTGTGTCCCAGTGGCAGACTGGCCAGTGAAACTGGGGGCTTGCTTCGTGCCAAGTAGGGTGAGCACCACGGGGAGTGAAGAAGCGGGACAGACATCTTGGGCTTGCCTCAATTGTGCATACAAGATCAGTATTTTCTACTTACTTTACAGGGATATATGGCCCTGTGAGTGCCACATGTTGACCTCAGCAGTGGTTGGTGGCATCACATTGGTGTAAAATTCTCTTGAAAGCAAGAACCAAACTGGTTCTTCAGACCAAGTCTGAATTTTGCTCTGACTTTAGGTACAGGTGAATTCTTCCCTCAAAAAGTGAATGGGGTAGTTTGGGCTGATTTCATCAGAAACCACTGACTTCAGAAGAATTTTTTTCTACAAACTGGAAACAGAACCCAGTTCCCTGTTCTCAGGGAACACAGCCTAGAAATATAGTACAATCACATCACAGTGTTGTGATGCCAAAGCCTACTCAACTAAGACCTCTTCAAAAATAAATGTCATTTCTAACTCTGAATCTGAAGAGATTTCTTAGGGCCAATAACCCCATCTCAAACAGTTAACATATGGTGACAGCAGACTTGGATCACATGGTCCTACAGGGCTCAGTGCGCTCAGGAGAACCTACTGACCAACATCAGGCTATAGCTGGTTTCCTCCTTCCTCAGTTCCTTCCTTCATCAGTTTCCTCCTTAAAATCTTTGGTTTAGAGGTGGAAAGCCTCAGAAATAGAGATTCTGAATTATGTCCAGATTTGGTCTGGGGCATGGATTAGGTAAGAAGTATAGCCATGCATTGTGAAGACATTCTAGTCCATCTTTAAGGGGGATTCCTGATTTGCCACTGGGGAGTGTGATGTGTGCAAGCTGGGCCAATTCCTGCCAGCTCATGAGACTTCACAGAATATTTTCTTCTACTGAAGATCTTGAGAATTGGGCTTCTGTTGTCTGTTGAATTGATTGCCCCTCAGAGAAGCTGGAGCCCTCTTAGTTTCTTAAACAAGTAGGAAGTGGGCTCACACTTTAATTGAACATTATATTCAGATTGTCACTCGAAGCTTGGGCAGCGATCAGAGAGAACTGCATACTCTTTCCTGCACTTCATTTCAATTCCTGAAAATTAACCAGGGTTTGCAGTAATTTATTTCAAAAGAGCAATCATCCTAGGGTAAAATGGCACCTTTGCTAAGTAGAAGCACTTTTGCAAGATAGTCACAAGGAAGACCTGGGGAATCCACACTCTTTGACTGACTAACCATCTCTGGATCAAGCCTTTCTGTATTCAGTCAGGTGATTTTAAATCTCCCATAGCTAATTCTAGATGCTCTTCAACATTCAATTAAACCATCTGTTACTAAGCATCGCAATGTTAACATTTATATGAAGGTAGTAGATCACAGAAGACCTGTGAAATAGAGATTGCTGTATTTATGTCTCTTCCCTCTTTTATTTCATTTTGTTCAGACCAATTTCCACATGACATTTTTAACTAAATTGTCTTGTAATATGGTGACTTAGATTTTTTTTTTTTTTTTTTTGAACACTGGAGGTGTTTTTGGTCCTTCATAGATTCTGGGCCTAGTTCAGAGTTGGTGCAACTTAATAGATATACTGGTGACAGTGATGAAGGCACATCTCATTCTGAATTCGATACACAGGGCTGAAATATATCACATTATCAGTTAAAGTGATGAATTCATGGTTAACCAAGGCCACTACCGAGGGCTGAGGAGCAACCCCGCAGTTGCTTTGGGCTTTTGGATGCTGAATTTCAGCACACTCACACTGACCACCTTTCTTCTACAAAAAGGGTGATCAGACAGCTGTTGTTGATCTCTATTCAGGCATAGGACTAAAGATGGACATTTCCGAAGCTTTGTGCTCTGGAACGCAATGAGTAGGAGGGTGTAGTACCTGCCCATCTCCATTTGGCTTCTTTTGAGCTAGATCAAGTTCAGAAGGGTACCTGCTTCCTTTCCATCAGCTTGTACAGAATCCAACCAGTCTGTAGTCCTACGCTGGTTTCTGAGGGTGGATTAAAGCAGTAACTTAGAGGAATGTCTTATGACTCCCAGCTGGTAGACCTGCTTGCTTCCTGCTGTCATGGATGCTCCTCTACCACCTCAAAGGAAGATGATCTCTTTGATTTCAGAGCTCTTCTTCCCTTTCCAGATTGAAAACACAGCTCCATCCACACCCCCTGTTCTTTCCTCAGTGCTAGAATGACTGCAGCTCTGAGAAGGGTTTCAAGGTCCCCAGCTCTACCATGTTAGCCATATGCAATAGATCTCAAGAGTTTGGTTTTGCAGGATGCAGAAAACGCAGAAATGCAGTGTTGACTTACAAAATCAGGACAAGTGCTTACACACCCTGTCCTTGATGAAGCATCTCGCAGATTTGTGTCCTAGAAGAAATAGCCTGATCCACATTTACAGACGTATTCAAATGTCTGAAGGGATGTACAGAGTTTCTCAGTAAAAGATTCATAATGCCCAGTAAGATTTTTCACCTTGGCTAAACATCTGATCTGCCTTAAACTGAAATGTTGCCATTCCTTGGCTTTAACTTGCAAGCTTTTGCAGCCCATAGATGTGGACTGAAGCAAACACCATCTCAGCTCTCCAAAGGCCAGCCAGACATCGAGTTGCCATAATCAATTGCTGATTGCCTGTGCCCTGATCATGTTGGGGCACAAAATTGATTTTGATGGAGCTGCAGTGTAACTGCAGTGCTTTTTAGAAGCTCAGTACCGTCAAGGTATTTCAGATGATTTTTGGTTTTCTGCTGCACAGTGTCTGGAAGAATAATGCAGCTCATACTGTTCCTCCTATTTCAAAATTCAAGTGCCAAAAGGGAAGAACGTGCTGCAACTGAACACCATTAAAACCAGCTTTATTACTTGTGGATAATTATGGTCTCAAGGGCTCCATTTTGGTGCTAGAATATGCCATGCTGTATTTTCCATTGCTTGGAATTACAAAGTTGATTCCTTTCTTCAGGAAATATTTTCTGTAATCAAAAACATCTTAAATATTGGGATTGTATGATTGTGTTTATTTCTTGTTCTTTAATTCAGATACACTCAACAAATGAATTCCCCTCCCTGCAGTCGTGTGAGTTTTTGAGAAATTTTGTAAGGTATATATGTATATGTATATTTAAAAACTCTTTACAAATTGCAGTGCATGCCTATTTTTTCCCTTGAAAATATTTTCTCATATCAGCTGGCCTATGATTAAGGGAATTTGTTACTCAGGATTCAATCCAGAAGTGACCGAGGTTAGAAGTGTCCTCACACGTGTGGGCTTTGGGACAGGGTCTCCATCAAATTCTTTCACTTAGAAGTTAGAAAGTGTGCAGTTAATTAATACAAAATTTAAAATCTACCCTCCTCCAGCAGGCAGATATCCTGCTGAAATCTGCCAGACTTAATGAGAAGAGGGCTCATGTCTTTAGGTACTCATGAACTCCAAATGAAAGGAGCAGAAACATTTAATGTTCTCATTTATTATTTGGTACGATACTCCAGCAACAAGTGCAAATTATCTGATGTCTGCATTTAGAATATGAGTCAGTCATCAAAGAATGAGAGTTTTACAGCCCAGTAGTCCTTTAAATGTCATCTGTCCTGGAGGAGAAGAATAATTTTACAATGATTTGGTGCCATGCACTGGAATTCTCTTGCAGAAGACAGATGAACTGCACAAAAACATATTGGGTCATCATTTTAAGTACGCCCTTTTAATTGCTTTAGTCTTTCATGGGAAAAAGGTTTTCATGTTGCTGGTTTAAAACTCCCACTTTTGTAATGGCTCATGGCACAGCATACTAGCAGAATGCATTTGCGTCTGTTGTCACGTTATGTGTGAGTGTGGAGGTGTTTGTGGACAAGCAGATACTTCAGATAGGACAAGGAGATCTCCCTTCCTTGTACCTTGTTTTAATAGTGTCCTCTGTGGAACATGGAGGGCACGTGCTCCCCAGAGCACATCATGGAGGGAAATGTTTCCAGCAATGCTGTTGTTGCATGGCCATGTTGCCCAAGTAGCCTAATGCAGCAAGATAATTGCAGCCTACCAACAGATATTCCTGACCTTGATATCTACCTAAGGTAGATGTAGGAGTAGGCAGGGAGGGTTTTCAGGGAAGAAGAGAGGGTTGGAGTTCTGGGTTTGAGGGTCTTCTCATGTGAGGAAAGGGCAGCTGTGGTCTATCAGCATAAATTCCTCAAGACATCTCTGTCTTTCTCATAGTAAATAAAGATGCTCTGAGCCCTTGCAGGGGCCAGGTGTGAGGGAGGAAAAAAGCAGGCAGTATATTCACAGCTAGAAAGCTGGAAGTTTTCTTTCTTGTTTTGCTTATGGAGATGTAGGGATTTGGCTCTGAAGGGTGGATTGGAGAGCAGTAGGGAAGATCCGTCTTTATTCCTTGTACTCAGCTCCTGTACATCTCCTGGTTTCTGGAGGCAGCTTTCAGACTTCCAAGGGAAATGTCAGGGACTGAAACTTGAGCTCTCTCCCATAGAAATAGGTGATACTGCGTTAAGCTCAGGTGGTGGATCTACAAAATGCTGTTGCATTTATGATGTGAGAAGACAAAAATCAGCATTCCCAAGTCACCAGTCTGCTTGTTGCTGCTCCAGCCTCACTGAAGTTTATGACCATTATATCTGCTTATAAATGCATACAGGGATATAATGTACAGGCAGGCATTCACTGTGATGTAGTCCAAAAGTGGTGAAAGATCTCAAATGCAGGCTTTGGAAGGTTGAGTTGAGTCTTCTCTTGTGCCAGGGTGAGGCAAGGCAAACACTCAGACCCATATGACAGTTAGGGAACAGCAGAAATGAGCTCAACAACCAGCAGACACAGTCCATTCGTGGTGATGCACATTGGAAATCTTTGAATTGTTTTGCATTCCAGTTTGTATGGAAGATTTGATTCAAACAGTGTATATATAATCCCTTTGGTGTGTTACAAATATATATGTGTGTGTGTATATATATGTATATATGTGTGTGTGTGTGTATATATATGTATGTGTATATATATATATACATATAAACCAATCAATGCTGGTGTTTTTACTTTTTAAAGTTCATGGGGCAAAGGGCATGTTGTTAGTTTGCTGTAAGATTCTATTCTGTATATATGTTTTCATGTAAATAAGTGAAAATCTATATTCAGAGTTATATTTTAATTTTTATTCAAAATGAAATAAATCCCCTTTTTACTTGAGCAATTGTAAGCTACGTTGTTAATAAAGTAACAATAAATCACATTTCTCTCAAGGTTGGTATTTTATTTCATTGGACAGTAAGGGTTGTGTCTTGGTGTATTTGATGTATTTGTTCCACATGAGGAGTTAAGGTGAGAAAACAGTCTCTTGGCTTTGCTCTCAGTGGCTTTGTTTTGAGTGACCCCATGCACTTTCCGGGAAGGGACAGTCAGGACTTGTCCTTTGCATAGTTGGACACTTAAAGGCACGTCTGGGGGTTCCCTTTGTAGTCTCTAGAGAGAAGCACAGCAGCACGACTTCTGCCGGCCAAATTGAGTTGCCTGAAGGAGATGCCTTTTGTCACTGCCTTTGGATGGGCTCTTCATTTAGGTGAACACCAAAGAGGATGAACGTAAGCCATAAGCCAGTTTCTGCAGATGATCATAACCAGGTGTTGGCTGTGGTCCCTCAGAATGCCATGCTCTTGAAACAATATGGTATCCAGGCAGCACACTTCCCATCCAAGCAGAGGTGTGCCTCAACATACATGAGCTCTTCACTCCTCAACCTTGACAAGTGTGTCCAATGTACTTTGACTTAATTCCTGCCCTTGATAAACCCATTCACCTCCAGGAAGGCCCGGTGCAGCTTTGCTGGTTCATCTTTTCACAGCTGCCACACTGTAGCATTTGTTTGTGGAAGCTAGGCTTACATACCTGCAAATTCTCCCCAGTAGCAGGAGAACATGAAACAAGAAAAATGGTGGGTTGGTAAGGTAAAACTAGGGCAGCTTTTAAAGATGCTTTGGGAGAGCAACAGGGGGAAGGGTGGAAGAAGGGAGTAAAGGTAATACTATGAGCAACAGTCAAGGGAGTATGGAGTAAGAGAGGTGCTGATGGTGGCAGGACAAAACTTACAGGCAGGTCACAGCCCACAATGCAGAAATGCAGTAATCACAACTTCTTAAGCCGCACAGCAGTTCTTGAACATGGAAGCAGCCATCCTGTAGTGCTGGAAGAAAGCTATTTGATGGTCAAAAAGAACCATAGCATCACAGAATCATGAGGGTTGCAGGATACTACTGATGTCATCTAGTCCAACTGTCAACCCATCCCTACCATGCTCATGAATCATGTCTCTCAGTGCCACACCTGCACAGTTCTTGAACACTTCCAGGGACGGTGACTCCACCACCTCCATGCCTGTTCCAATGCCTGATCACTCTTTCTGAGAAGAAGTCTTTCCTAATATCCAACTTGAAGTGGGCATGCTTTGCAATATAAAACATTGTATTTCTTACATGTCTACATCTTACACTGTTGTATGCCTGGGAGGAAGTAAGCACAGGGCCTACAAAATTAGCTAACGAGGATTTAGATGGCCCTCATTTTGATGTTGCTCAGTCAATCCCATTCAGTTGTCTCTCATGGATGCAGCAAGAGGAAAGAAACAAAACATCTCTGTGCATGGGCCACTATTTCTCTTAGCTCAGCAGAACTGACCATTCTTTTTCAGGCAAAAAGAACAACCATGTACAAGGTTTGGGGTGATTTAGAAAGCAGTGAAACCACAGGAAATTTCTTTACGATGTCACCAAATCTTGAAATGAAAATCCTCCTGTGCGACTCATGATGATGCAGCAGTCACAGTCACTTCTTAGAGAAGTACACCACCAGAGATAATCAGAGAAGTGACCTGCCCAAAGAGTCTTAAAAATGAAGTACTGGGCAGTGAATAGTGACGTGTTTTGACTCACGACCTGCTAGATCACAGACGTCCTCACTGAAAGGTGATGTAGAGAATGAGAAGGATTTATACAAGGAAATAATTCTGAGCCAAATCAGACAGTGACATAAAACTAAAAGAGCAGAAGGTTGGATGTTTTATAATATTCTTCAGAATCCAGAGGTGAAAATAAATCCATATATCTTCCTGCAGCTTATTATACAGTCATTTAAAAGTAATGCAAAGGTCAGACCTCAGTTCTTACATTTCTGCCCCATCTTAGGGAAGACATGCTCAGAGCTCTGCAAAGAGCTAAGTTTTGAAAAATAGAAGGCAAAGTGATTTTAGTAAAACACTGGCAATATATTCCAACTGAGTTCCTGAAATTAATTTCCAACACATGAAACACAGTTGTCATATGTGGTTCCCTCAGGAAAAATATCTACCAGCCTTGCGTCTGACCTCATAGGCCAAGATGTTCAAGGCTGGCCTCCATTAGTGTTGCAGTTTTTCATGCACAATTAATTTGGGAAAGATACTTCCCCTGATTTGTGGACAAGATCAAGTATTCAAGTAAGCAGCAGTGTGAACACCAATGCATAGTTACCTACCCCATGAAAAACACACAGAAAATCAGTTAAGTTGGATTTCCAGGTCTCTGAGGAAATACCATATTTCTTTCCATATATATACAGAATACAGAATTAATACAAAAATGTAGGTAATTCTGCTTAATTCCCAGAATTTTTAGACAGGTTTTCAAGACTAATAATAATAATTAATAATATCCATATTGTTGCTGCTACTGCTAATGTTGTTAGTATTGTTATTGCTTTTTTAATTTCAAGATTCATGCCTTTCAGTGAAATTTAATGACGATTCTCCCTCCCTCTGCAGCTACAATATTTACCTAAGCACGATACACCTCTTGCTACAGTCTGTACTCAATTATCATAAGTTGATTTTATAACTGCATCTCAGCTGAAGATGTAATTACACTGTCTTCTCTAATAAGTCATAAACTCTTAGAGAAAATAGTGCTGCAAGACACCTTGAGGTGTCAGCTTGACTGTTTCCCCTTCACAAGGCAGGAGCAATTAGAGAAATCTTACTTGTATCTGGCATTTGTTTAACTTGACCTCTGGATGGGTGTCAAAATAAGACCTCCAGCAACAAGCGAATCTCCAGCACTTCTACAGCATAAAAAAGAAGTGATGGCATTTAGATGGTGAAGTGTAATATTCGCAGGCACAGCTACCACGTTGACGTTGGCGCTGAACGGCCATCTCGTTTTGAAAAGCTTAATAAGACTGGAGATCAATGTAGCAATTAATAAATGTAACAGTGGAAGATTCACAGTGAAGAGTGATTAAATTTCAAGCAAACAGCTATGATAATAATTTTCTTCACGAGTCCTTAGTTGGGGACATAGAGCATATGATCTGGCGGTTACAACAGATGATGTTACTGCAGGCAGCTTCCCTATGGCATCTAGTGATAGCATCATTGTGCTCGTCTCTGGATAAGTATCTTTTGGAATAAAGCTTCGTAATGCAAAACTCCCAGTTTGCACCTAGGCAATGGCTCTCAATGGCTCTCTTCTCAGTCATGCTGCATGAAGCAGAAGGGCAGATCTGAAGTTGCAAGGGCAGCTGCAAAGGTTTGTCCAGGGTTTGTCCAGCCATGTCTGAAGGTAGTTCAAGCAAGAGCTTCTAGCAACAAAAAACCATGAAGGGTCTTGATCAGCTGTTCATCTCAAATGTTTCTGAATCAACTGGACACTCTGCCATGCCACGTCAGGGCAATATCTATGATGGATGTGGGATTGGCAATCCTTGAGCACGTATTTGTTCCAGAAATGATAATTCACTCTGTGGGCTAAAGAGAGAGCTGGGAAGGGACCTTAGTTCCTGCAAGAGCTGCCAGCACTTTGTAAGCCTGCTCTGGATGGAAATGCCAAAGTAATGGACATTTATTCTGAGGAGAAAGAGAAGTAGAGAAGAAGAAAGCACTCAGGTCCGAATTCAACAGCAGGAACCTTGTTTCCACTCACCACAAAACATAATACATATATTTCTTCTAATTTTATTCCTATGAGGTAGTGAAGCTTTCTCACTGTGTATGAATGTGTAGGCATTACTTAAATTAATTTTCCCAAATGCCATTTTTTTCGCTCCATAAATGTACAAGTGGCTCTTGCTCCCACACTCCAAAGCAATACACCTGACAGCTTTATTTTACTGGGGTATTGTTGAGGTCCTGCTGGTTTAGGTACAGATTGCTCTCTTATACAACTGTACTTCCCCACACACAAGGGTGAAGGACCTCATTCTGGTCCTTCTGCTGACAACACATCAGAGAGTCCGTAGGATCTTTTCATGTGTATCAGCAGGTTGAATAGAATGTACAACCTTTCTCAGGCAAGTGTGCACAGAGAGAGAGTGCTAGGGAGATATTCTCTCCAAGGCAATTTGTATTATCTCCACCAACAGATGAGTACTTTTTCAGGAGGTGAAAGTGTTACTACCACCCTTGCAGACTCATCATTGAGATGTTGAGAGCCTGCAGAAGTCAGAAGCTGTGTTTCCACTGCTGCAGGGTGAAATCACACATATTGCTGGGGAAGAGTGTGTTGGATGAGATCACCTCAAAATGCAATGCTCATCTCAGGTTGCATGTAAAAGTTATGTTTCAGTTAATAGTTGGAATGACCATCGAATATCTGAACTGTGTCACTGAGGGACGTGGTTAGCGGGCACAGTGGTGATGGGTTGATGGCTTGACTAGATGATCTTGGAGTTCTTTTCCAATCTTAACAATTCTGTGATTCTATGTTAATCTTTAAGGTGCTCAAGGCCAAGGTTGGATGGGGGCCCTGAGCAGCCTGAGCTGGTGGGTGGCAAACCTGCCCATGAGCAGAAGTTGGAGCTCTAGGACCTTTAAGGACCTAAGTCATTCCATGATTCTATGAATTTAGGAGCTTGGAGCCAGCCAAGCTGTCTGGTGCCCCCTGGGATAAGCAATTGGAGGGGAAGAAGAGGCATGGAAAGTGGAGAAGAATCTGGAAATTTAACCACAATCTGCTGAATGCTGCATCCAATGTTAGGGGATACAATTTTCTGTTGTGATTCCTCTGAAACCCAATACAGCATGTTTCAAAGCTTTATGTCTCTTCTGGGAATGGAGCTGCTATTGCACAGGCATCTCAGAATTGTTCTGGGGGAGCTTTTTTTTTTTTTTTCCTTTTTTCTTCTTCTTTTCTTCAAGTCCTTTAATAAGAAACAGCTTTCTGTTTCAATTTACAATTGTTAAGCTTCTGTGTCTATGTGTGTGTGCATGTCTCTGTGTGAGATTCTCCAGCCCATTGTGAAACACAAAGCAGAATATCAAGTCTTTGCATTTTCTTAGATCGTTTTTATCTGATATTGAATTAAGTAAAGGGCTTAATGTTCAAAGCGGTGTTTGGGGAGTTACTCACACAAGTTCTGTCATTGGTGTTAATGGGATTTGTGCAGATTGCTTAGAAGATGAGTCCCTTAACATACAATAGGAAAAGACATTCTAAATTGTAACTTATTTCAGACAAACGTATCTTTAATTTTTACTGATAAAGCATTATAGATGCGAAGACAAAGAAGCTTCTTCTGCTTTTTTTTTTTTTTTTTTTTTTTTTTTTTTTAAATGTTAGCATTATTGACAGGCATGCAAAGGCTACTTTGGGTCAGATAATCCAACAGACACTTGCTGAATTTTTAGAAGCTGAGAGAGAGGGAGCTTAAAGTTTGTAATAATCATGAAATTTAATGGCATTTCAGAAGATACAGAGCTGGAAAGAAAAGGTTATAAACCACTTCCTAGACGCTATTTTACACTGCAAACTCAAAACTAATGAAAATCTTGGGTTGTGAATAGGTCACCTCAGCCTGCAGCTTTATAGTAATCTCACAGTGATGACCACCCTGGATTTAAGATGTGATTAGGATCAGAAAAGAGCAGTCAAACATAAGCCTGGTTAATGGTATTTAATTTTAAGGTGATTGGGCAAAGAGTATCTCACCCAGCTCTAGACAAGGATGGAGATAATCACCCCAGGTGTCCAGGACATGAATAGGATGACTGATCCAGTGGAAAACCATGTTCTCTTGGAGCTAGAGGTGTCATTTTAGCATCTCTCATAGAGCAGTAGGCACCTATGTTGAGGCAAGAGACTCAAGTCCATATGGATATCTGTTTAGACAATTCCACTAACTGTCCTAGATGCAATCACAGACATAGACATGCTTGTAAACAGATGGTGGCTTCCATTAACCTTAATGGGACATCCAAGTTCCACATCCCTTTTGTTCTGTCTCCGTAAGAATGCATGGGGTGATTATCACACAGCTCCAAACTGCTCCCCTAAGATTGATGAGCAGCTTAATGTTAGTTTTCTCACTGCTGAGCTTTCAGTGAATAGCTGTGGGCTGTTTCCTTCTTAGATCTTTGTAATTCCTATCTTTCATCCTCTGATCTGGATGAGAAAATTGACATAAGCTGTATAAAATACAGTCTTCAGAGTATTAATTGCCTGTTTCTAGAAGATTAATTAGAGAATACCTCTTGCACTCATAGATCAGTATTAGCAAGACATAATATTATTCAACAGTACCTCTTCCTGAGTCACTCAGTCTGTGCTGGATATAGACAGCTGGTAGTTCCTGAGCACAGAAATGCAAAGAAGTTCAACTAGATCAGAGTTAGCATGAACTTTGGTCCATTGCTCCCTTCTCATAGCTTCCTGCATATAGATTCATGATCCATAGTAAACATGGGGTAATTAAGTTTACTTGACCAACAAATAAAGTTCACATTGTTACCTCAGCGTTAGCACACTCTACTCAAACAAGTGGTCCCATCCTCCCCTGTGTCATAGAATCATAGAATCTTTAAGGTTGGGAAAGACCACTAAGCACATGCAGTCCAACCATCAACCCATCCCTATTGTGCCCACTAACTCATGTCCCTTAGTGCCACATCTGCATACTTATTGAACAGCCTCAGGGATGGTGACTCCACCACCTCCCTGGGCAGCCTGTGCCAATGCCTCACCACACTTTCAGAGAAGAAATTTTTCCTAATATTCAATCCGTGTCATGTCTGCTTTCTCACCTGTGCTGCCATCATATTTTGGCAGTTGGAGAAGTCATCTGGCTGGAGACCACCCCACATAAAAACTCCACCTTATCTCTCAGCTGGCTCACTTTCCAGGCTAACTATCTGCCTGGATGAATGAACATCAGTGAAGTCACCTTTGCCTCATTCTTTCCAAAAATCTCCTCCCAAAAGGGTTCATCAGCATTTCCTAATTTCAGCTTTTCAGGAGTACTTACTTAGGGAAATTCTTTCCCTATTAAGAAGGCAAGCACCTCCAGAGAGCAGTTTATCCCACCTATTTAAGACATTTACACAGGACAGGATCAATTGTCTTCTTTAACAGGGAGAGACAAATGTCTCCAGAGGACAACTAACATAATCAATGTATCTAAATTTCAGAAAGCTGAAGTCAGAAGTCTCACCACAAGGGTGCTCTGGGGATAAAAATTGATTTAGTTGCCTGAGTTATTTATTTATTTCCACTGCATTCCCATTCCAAGTACTTCTCACATAACTATCAAACCTCAGGCCCTTCAAAATCAAGAATCACCACGGCAGACCAGTTTTGATGTACCCTTCTGCTTAATTCAGACTTGCTTTTACCTCAGGCTCTTCTAAAATTTGCTCATCGTTCATAGGCTGCCTCACTGCTTTCAGTCCAGGTGACCATTGCATCAAAGATTCCTGGAACAACTCTGAAAAGCAGCAGTTTGCCTCCCAGACTGCAAGTAGGATGTTTAGGTTAATGCCACTGTTAGGAGTACTTTTTTCCTCCGGAGTCCCACTACCCAGTCCTGAAGGGCTTCAGTTAAAGGTTTCCTTTGTTCTCCCATTAGGATTCTGCTGCCCTTTTTTACCTACTCAGTTCCTCAGTCTCATTGCGCTAAGCTCTGTAATTTGTTTTCTTAGCTTATGTCTATATGATCAAGATTCACGTATCCCAGATCTACTGCAGGAACTGCTCAGATAAATGCTGTTTGAGGGAAGTGCTCAGCCAAGCACAGAAGCACTCCTGCAAAGTCGGGTTCATCCCATAGAGCACTGCATTACTTCATAAACAACACAAAGAACAGAGTCACATCCCAGGCACATTAACGGTGAGCTCCACCTGTAAGAGATTGGACAGATTTAAGCTTGACAAGCAACATGTCAAGCTAGCTCCATGTTGCTCACTAAATGTATCTCCTTCCCTTACTCCTTTGTCTACTCTCGTTATCTGCTTTCCCTGTGGCATGACTTAATAGATTACTGTGTCCCAATTTCCTTGTTCTTCCCTATCTCATGCATCAAGACCAATCATATGCATATTTATATTATGCAGAAAAATACCTTGTGAGTTTTCAGAGGGAAGTGCCCAGCTGTGTCTTCAGGCATCTCCAAATACCTGTCGCTAAGGCAGTAAGAATTGACAGCAAGTAAAGGCAGGTACTTAGCTAAATGAAATAAAACCCCGAAAATGTAATTCCCAAGATAGAAAGGGAAGGGCAGGGACAGGGTAAGAGATTTTAATTGTCTCCCTTTTCCAGCAGGAAGCAAGTAGAAGGAATAATTGTTAATTGTTGCTAATTGTTAATTGCTGGCTACGCTCTCTGCACTGCTTTCATTAGGAGCCTAATGGAAACTTAGGAGAACTTGAATGGGTGTATTGCTGTCTGGCTCTGTAAATTCTCTTCTTCTCTTTCTCTGTATCAGAAAAGGAGGAAGTTCTCCATTGATTTTTGTTCAAAAAGAATGCTTGGAGTCTCTAGCCAGAGGAATTGTTGTGATCATTTTAATGGTTTTCAAATCAGAGTGAGTGTTTTGCTATTGTTTTGTCTCTTATTTGTACTGTTTCACTTGTGAGCTAGACAGCTGTCCTCCAGAAGAGCATAATTCATGGTTTTCTTCAAAGAAGAGTCTTTTGCTGCCAGCACTAGGAAGCACACAAGAAGCGTGGCTCAAGAACCCTGCTTCCAGGCTATGAGAAAAGTATATTTGTCAGGTTATAGAATCATAGAATTGCTCAGCTTTTTACCTCATCCAGGCCTTGTTAGTTCATTCCCCTGCTAACAAAATCTGGAGGCACTGAACTGCATACAGGATGGGAGGACAGTAGGCCTGAGCTGTACTTCAGGAGCTGCCACTGTGTGTTTTTCAGACATTTTCCATCCCCCTGTCTGTGAAACGTACAAAGTACTGCTTACTGCACTCCAAAAATCCCACGAGTTACACAGCAGTAGATAACTAAATATTCTGACACATGAAAACACAGGATATGGATTTACCATAGACTTCACATTTGTATTTCACACGCTGTATTAATGTGGCCCTTCATGGTGACATGATATTTACCAAAAACTTCCAGGGATCAGACGTGAAATTGTATTTATTTTTCCAAGGCTGAAATCCATTAAGTTCAGTGTTTATCTGCAATAAAAAGGAACGGTGCTCAATGAATGGCAATGATAGGTTGTGGTCATAAAAATAGCCTTTCCTATGTTGAGCTAAAAAAAAAAAAAAGAAGAAGATACCCTCTGAGATTTTTCTGGCATTGATTGAGTCAAATTGTCTTTTAAATAGTGTGAAAATTGACAGATCATAAATAATAGACTGAACAGTCATTGAAAACTGTACAATAATCTGGCACTGTGGAAATCACAGAAGTAGTATTTCCCCCTGAGTCAATGAAATATGCAAAGGAACAACAGTATAATACTGTCGGCTTTGTGTAATCCCCAGGAAGCTTGCATTAGTAAGAGACTCCATCCCTGTTGTTTATTGCTTGGTTAATAAAAGATCCACCAAATTACTTTAATGGTGAAGGATGAAAAAACCCTCTCTGAAGTTCAATTGTTACACAAAGCTGCTCTATCAAATGCCCAAAATTGAATGATGCACTTGTAGTTTCTGATCAAGCTGAATCCTTATTGAAACACAAGAAGTCAGTTGCTCTGAATTTGTACAGCTGCCATCAGCATTCGTTTGCCATAATGGATTTTCTTGGTGATCCATCAAACCCAGTTTTTTCCCCAACAGAAACTAGCAAGCCATCTGAAGCAGAGGAAATCTGCTCCCAGAGCCATGTTCACCAGCTTGTGACTTGTCTCCTTTTTAAATCAAAACACATTGTCTTGCAAATGTGGAAGAAATCTGAATGGATATCAAATCCAGTGTTCTTACCCCTTTGGTAATGGGAATAAAATATAATTCCTTTCTTAAAGAGCACAAAATATTTTGTTAATTGATGTCTGTTGTAAAATGACAATGGTGTCATCTCTGTGCAGTGAGCAAGATTTGCTAGACAAACAGCAACAGCAAACTTGCCGAGCAGGCAGCTGTCTCTAAAACGTGACCGAATGAAGTGTGCCTTTTGTTTAACAGCTGCTTTTTCCAAGAGGTTGTGTTTGGTTTCAGTGCCCAAGCTGCACTCAGAATAATGGATTGTGGCAGTTTCCAAATACAGCAGAAAACACCCTGAATTTGTTGGGGCTTCTGATTGAGAAGAGCACTTCAGCATTTACTTAATTTAAGGGTCTAAAGGACTGAACAACACACTTCTGTTCCTCTAATTAGAGATTATTCAAACCGTGCTTCAAAACAGCCTGGCACTGACCCAGCTGATCCTCCTTTAATTCAGTGCCAAAGGCAGGCTCCTATGGGTGAAGAAAAGAAGGCTCAGAGGAGACCTGAGAGTGGCCTTTCAATATCCAAAGGGGGAAACAAATGAAAGAAGGGGACAGCATCTTCAGGAAGATTTGTTGTGACAAGACAACAGGAAATGGTTTAAACCTGAAAGAGGGGAGATTTAGATTAGATGTAAGGAAGAAGTTTTTTACAGTAGGGGTGCTGGGGGCACTAGAACAGGTTGACCAGAGATGTGGTGGATGCCCCAGCCTCGGAGACATTCAAGGTCAGGCTGGACAGGGCTCTGAGCGACCTGAAGAGCTGTAGTTCTGTAGTTGTCCCAGTTCAGTGTAGAGGAGTTGGACTAGAGGTCTCTTCCTACTGAAATGATTCTATGATTCTACGAAAAACTACCCATAACTCAGAGACATAACTCAGGGGTTTGTCTATGCTTAGAGCTAATAAGCTCTATATTCTGGGCTAAATTAGACAGAGGGCATTGGCAGGACTGAATGGGGAAGTAATACTGCATGCAGAAAAAGTTGAAATCACACCTGGAAGAGGAATTGAATAAAATGGTAGCACGGAATGAAGTTGCACTGTGAAATAACACTTGTGAAATAACACTTGTTGTTGCAGAAGGAGATGATGTTGGCAGCTCAGGAGTGACCCACCTGAAAATTAAATGTGGGTAGGGCTTTTACAGTGAGCTGAGACCAGGGGTTGGGCTGTGCTCCATATATTGCAGAGAGAAGGCAAGCTCCAGACAGCACCATAGGCAGACGGGCTTTGCAGCAATGGAGAGTAGCTGAGCTCCAATGAGGTTTTCAGCAAGAGGATCTGATTCGTTCAGTTCTAATACAGGCTTGCTAGTCTCAAGGGAACTTTTAAGGAGACTTAGGTATTCTCAAGACGTTTTCAACAAATAAGGGGTTCAAAAATACCTGTTAGATTTTGTCCTTCAAAGTTTCATTGAAAAATTTATTTTTTCCTCAGTAGCTCTGCCTACAGCTCTCTCAAATACAGATGTTTCAGATGGAAAATCCCCTTCGCATGTGCTCCTTTCTAACAGTGAGCTCTTGCATTGCTTGGGCTTAGAAGCTTTCAATACTGGCTCTGAAACAAGTTTATCACCTTTCTTTCTCTTCTCTACAAGCTATACTTCCTTGTTAAACGTGACACAGTTACCACCAGATCAACAGGCTAGAACAAATACAACTGCCAGTGATGAGAGAGCAGTCCTTTCAGAGTGATCAATCCTTTATGGTGGCACGTGCCTAATGGATATGTCTCTTTCGTTAGCTCTGGGCTCTTAATAACCATCCTCTTTGCCAAATGAGGGATGTGTTACCTTGGCCTCCTCTCCCTTTTTCTCCTCCCTTCTCTGCCTTGTCAACTGCATGCTAATTTATGTAATCAATTCATAGTGCTGCTTAATGAATAGCTTTGAAGTTGTTAGATTTGTCTGCTGGTAAAGGGGCTGATTGGTCAGCCTCTGAATTGCTTCTATTTTCTGAAGCTTGACAGTGTCAGCCAACATAATTGCTTTAGAAACACCCCTGGGAGACACTTGGGAAGTAGCTGCATACTCCCCCTTTATACTTGAGCGGAAGACAAAGTAGAACAATAATAATACTTGGCATTTTTGCCATATTTTACATCATTAAAACACTCCTCAAGCATTAACTAATTTTTGCAGTGTTCCAGAAAGGTGAATTGTTATTTCCGTTATACTGATGAGAGTTAGCAATGCATACAACAGGTCCCATGCTCCCTGGGTCTTGTAGGTGATAGATAACCTTTACGCACAGGAAGACCAATGGAAAAGCCAGGTTCAAAATGGCCCTGCAATACTCAGCTCCTAAGGAAATCCCTGGGGAATGTGAACTCAAGGCCAGTGAATATTAGACAAAAAAAAAGTATCAGAAATACCCATTAGGTGGTAAATAATAGAAAAACATTCAAAGACATGATGAGCGTTATTTTTTGAGGATCCTGGAGACTTTCAAAGCAAGGCTGGATCAGGCCCTGGGCAACCCGATTTAGCTCTGGATGTATCCATTCACTGCAGGGGAGTTGGACTGGATGATCTTTAAAGGTTCCTTCCAACTCTAAGGACACTGATTCTATGGAGGTAAGAGCACAGGCAGTCACTTACATACAGCTCTTGTGTTTTGGGGCAGCACGATTTTTTATCTTGGCTGACAGCTCTGTGTATGCCTCCTTCTCATCATCCAAACACCCTTTAGTCTTCACATCCGAGTCCTGACCTCCTGACCATGGGCAGGGTGGTGTACAGCTGAGCCCAGCTTTCGTAAAGATGTGCAGATGGCATAAGGAAGGGCACTCGGGTGCCTCCAGAGCCATCCTACCAAAGTTTATGTAGATGAAGCCTGGACTAAACCACAACACATTGATTTAGCTGAGAGCTGGTAAGGAAAAGGTGAGCTTTTCCCTTCAGCTTCACTGTCTGTTGCCAACAGAGACAAGTACTACTTTAATTACTCTAGCATTCAAATGCAAACAGTTTTGCTGTACCTTATAATGTTTATTTAAGTGTTTCAGACTCCCCAGCGGGCTGTGATGAAGGGTGCCCTCTGGCCACACCATTTCAGTAATCACTCTGGCATTCCAGACAGTGACTAATAGCAGAAATTGTTATCAATGTATTTGGCAAAATACTGCAAGCTAGAAATTGGATTTCCCCCCCTCCTGCATCCTCCTTCACTCGTTAATGAGCTACTTTTTCATGGTGCCAGTGTAAAGCTGTAAAGAAAGACGGGCAATTTATTTTCTGGGCTTGAGGCCCTTAGACACAGTAACGTACAGTTATTTATTTGAATGCATCATTCACATAAAATTACATGATGCTTTACAGGTACAGGAAGAAGACAAGTTTCCTTATCCTGGGGAACGGTAAGATGAGATGCTGATGAGATGCTGGAGCAAGACAAACATGAGACTGAAATGGGCAGGATGGTGACAGCTCCTTTTGTCACATGCCGTTTTAGACTTCAAGAAGATGTGGGTGGAAGGGTGTTTATTTCTCAAGAGGAGTATGTGAACTCCTTAACAACACTGCAGAGATGAAATCTTTTCAATTGAGTGATTTGTCCTTTCCTACTTCAGATTAGTTGCTGTGGTCTTCTGGATACTGTACACTAACACATGCCTCAGAAGGCCTGCAACATGGTCTTGATTTTCATGCAGTCAGGGATGAAGACAAAGACAAATGGGTTCCATAGTGGGAGCAACTCAGACACAGCCTTTCTGTAGGCAGGGACAGTGATCCTAAGTGACTTTTTTTTCCTGTATCCCTTTCTTGTTATTTCCTGTAAAGGTACAGTGACAATATACACATTTTTGAATCCATGAGGATGGAGACCAAAAGGAACACAGAATCATTAAGGTTGGAGAAGACCTCTAAGAGAGATCATCTAGTCCAACCATCATTCTACCACCAATACTGCCCACAAAACTATGTTCCTCAGTGCAACATCTGCCCTTTTTTGAACATCTCCAGAGAAGGTGACTCCTTCACCTCCCTGGGCAGCCTGTTCCAGAGCCCAACCACTCTTTCTGAGAAGATTTTTAAATATCCAACCTGAACCTCCCCTGTCACAACTTGAGGCTATTCCTTCTCATCCTATCCAGAAATGGAGACATGACCCAGATCATATAAGGGCAGTGACTGCTTTTCCAGGAAAAGACTCCAGTACTAACCTACAGTGGAGGATTAACCTTTTTAAAGGGACACGTTGTGAATTTCACACTCTGATGGAATATGAGGTGAAACCAGGATGGACAGGTGTCACACACAGTAGGGACAGCCTGTGTGGGCCCAGGATACTGTTGATCTTCCAGCCATTCAGCACAAAAATCTGATCATGTCTCTTTACCAGACTTTTATAAGCCCCATCTTAGTGAAGAGAAATATCCCTTGCTTCACTTTTACATCTTATTCATGTCATCGCTTTCTGGTTGTATGTATATTTATGAACAACTGTTTTCAAAGGTGAAGTACAGGAAGAGTGAAATTTCATCAAAAATCCCTGACAAATATTCCGAGAATTCACTAAGAACTGCAAACACTGCCTTCAAACCAGGGATAGATCATTAGTATCACAAAAACAAGGTCACTTATCTCTCTGTTTTTATGGTTTTGTTGCTTTCTTTTTTATGTTTTAATAAAAATATTAAAATATTAAAATATTTTATTACCTATATACATTAACTATACTATATATTTTATGAGGGTTGCTCTCAAAGTTACGTTTCCTATTTTATGATGTTGGCCCACAACATCATAAGATGGCAGATACAGGTAGTATGGCAGTAGAGGTTGAACCTTTTCACCAATATCTCATTACATTTTGTTGCCCTGCGACTGATGGCAGCAGAAGGGCAGTCTGACAGAATGGTGTCTGACACAGAAGTGTGTATGAAGGAAAGGTGTGTCACTGAATTCCTTCATGTGGAAAAAATTGCACCTATTGACATTCATCAATGCTTTCTGAATATTTATAGGGACTAAACAGCGGATGTGAGCACAGCGGTGGTGTGTGAGCATAGATGGCATTTCAATAGTGGTGACAGCAACACCGGGTCATCTCTGCTGGTGCAGGCTTTTATGAGTGCAGCATGCAGGCTCCTATCCTTTGCTGATGAAAATACATATCTAATGCTGGTAACTATGTTGAAAAATAGTGTTTTCTAACTGTGAATTTGCTCCATCAAACAGTGTACTGTGCTCATTTTATCTGTTGTTGTTTCCATGGAAATAAATAGGAGATATTACTTTTGGAGAGACATATATGTGCCCCAAAACAATTTTTCTTCATTCAGTGTGGCCCAGGCAAGCCAAAAGGTTGGACATCCGTGCTATAGGGCCAGACCTTGCTTATCCCATGATCTCTAGCCCTTGCTATCACAGGCACTCAGCATAGTAACATTTTGCTGTCCCTCCTACATTTTTCATCCACCCCCCATTTTAATGTCGAGAAGCTGGAGCAGGCTCTGAACACCTTGATTTAGTTGTAGATGTCCCTGTTCACTGCATGGGAGTTGGACTAGATGGCCTTTAGATGCCCCTTCCAACTCAAACAATTCTATCATCCTACAAAATTTAAACAAGAAAACCACCACCAGCAACTGAAAGGCTCTGCCTTCGCCATGACAGCATTTAAATTTCTTGTCTGAAGACCAAAGCAGTCCCTTCTTTAATATCTCTTGTAATTGCTGATGGTGTAGAGAGTAAAAACTTGTGTTGACTGCTTTTCCCCGTTTCTCAAGAGAACTCCAAGGGACCATAATGCATTGCTATTATTTTGCAAGAAGCTCTTTTTGTGCATGTTTTATTTGACTTGATTTAGAAGAGGAAACTACAAGGTAATTGTCACCTCTTCTTCCATGCAGACATCACCTCTGAGCACAGAGAAGAGGTGCATGGTTCTGAATGACAGGTTATTGCCCAGGTTGAGATATAGAGCCTTTTTGTTTTATTCTCCATCTAAATTAGTTACTGCAAAGAGATTTCCCCAGTGGAAAATTAGTTTCAATATTTATTTTCTACCTGACACTTTATTATTCTTTTATTGAGTGGAATGTGAGCCTTTTCTTTTAAAGTAGGTTTTTATGCAGAGCTTGCTATAACCCACTTGCACTGTTTTGGTTTATGTACTCATGAGAGATGCCTGTTAGAATTGTCTGCACAGAATGGATGAGGAACTTTTTGGTGACTGACCACCTGTCTACTCTTAAAAATAAATAAAATGTAAATATCCAGTTCAGCTGAATGCAACTTGGAAATAATTTGCTATTTCTTTCATAGAAAAAAAAAAAAAAGAGAGGGAGGGGGCTGTGTGGAAACCCAATCCAACACTGCTATGAATTTCCAAAAATGCTTAATTCGAAGTGTTTTGTTCATGATTTGTTCATTTAAAACTGAATAAAGCTTGACTGGGGCATCCGTTATCATGTGGGGAAGAGAACAGCTCAGTGTGAGTACGCTCAGGTGTTAGAGATGTAGCTCACTGCTCCTCTCTTCCTGAGAGAACCTGAATCATGGATGTCAAGCCTTTGGCCTTGTCTGGGCTTTATAGAGTGAAGAGGAATAATTTTGGGCTGCCTATAAAATACGCAACATATTTAATAAGCATAAGTAACAAAACTTCTATATTTTTAATATATCTCATTAAAACATAAAAAAGAGGGCAACAAAAACCATAAAACTAGCAAGTTAGACATGTGAGATCTAAATGCTCAGTAGTGTTCTTCATCTGTTTCTTCAATTTCCTATCCTTGCATTTCTGTTTTGTATGAAATATTAAGACATTACTCAGAGAAGGGGTGGATACATTGCCTTGAGAACAGCGACTCCTGAGTCCCAAGGGATGGCATGCTCTCCAGGAACTCCCACACACAGACTTTTCCACCATCTACCTTTGCTTAGCATGGACATCCCATATTGCTGAAGTATCAGGATTTCTTTCCATGGTGACTTGTAACTCAGGGTAATGGTTTAGTAGAATCATATAATAGAATGATATAATGGAATCATTTGAGTTGGAAGGGAATCTTAAATGCCATCGAGTCCTTCTCCCTTGCAATGAATGGGGACAGCTGCAGCTCAATCAGGTTGCTTAGAACCTTGTCCAGCCTGTCCTTGAATGTCTCCAGAGACCAGACATCCACCACCTCTCTGGGCAAACCTGTGTCATTTTTGCATTTTCTACTCTTGAACAAACTGAAAGTTTACATGCATGGTATGGAACCAAGAGGAGAGAGCAGCACCCTTTCCCTGTTTTATTTGTCAGTCTTTTCCTTTAGGAGAGGATGAATGTCATTTCAAATCCCTTCAGATCAAGGTAACTGAGTCCAGGTCTACCACATCACTGCTGGATTACAAGAATATTGATTCTATCGTGTTTGCTTTGCAAAGGATTCAAGAGTGAAACCACCTTCCAGCTAAAATGGTTCAGCAAATTCCATCATCAGAAGCAGTTTTCAGTTTGCAGTTCATATCTCATTTTGCTTCTTCTTTGGCTCTTGTAGGTAGTTCATCTTTCCTGATGAACTGAATGCTGGACTTTAGCTGACCTGCTGTTTACTTTCACTACTGTCCAGTTTGGGGCAAATTATTTCTTACTTAACTCACTTTTCCCACTTTCCAATAGTCAGAACATTAATATAGCCATAGAACACTTGAAAATCTAAGTATCTAATCTATTCTTATGAATTTCAGTAACTGACCTACCTTGTCCCACCTTACTTTTTTATTTTTCTTTCCAAATAGAGGTCACCTTTAGGCATTCACTACATTGAATATGGTGGAGACTGAACAACTCTAATGGCACTTTCTCTCAAAATGCATCCGTGCTAACCTAAGATATACTGGGTTGCAAATAGATTTCAGACATTTATAGGGTTATAGGAAAGATTTAGCAAGGAAATATTTATAATGGAGTTATCTCACAAAATTACTGGATGCAGGCCAATATAATATTACAGAGCATATCAGAGAGGCCTTTACATTAAGAATGTAATCTATTTTTGTAATGGAAATACAAGAGTTTCTGCGGATGTTTTGGAATCTGAAATGTATTTTCCTCCTCCGTGGGCTGATTATTTTTTCTCACTTTGGTGTCTTACTTGCATCACTTCTACTTACATGATTTTATTGTGATATCTGGCTAATAAACAAAAATGTAGCCTACAGAAAAGTCTTGAATTATGTTCCCTTCAGTCAGACAATAAAATAGCCATCTCTAGAAAATTGTGTTTAAAAAAGATATTTGTAAATAGAATGTATCCTTTTGGTTTTACATCCAAAAGAGTATGTAGTGCCATTTTTTTCACATGGTATAATCTGACATCCGAATGGCTCCAGCAGTTTTTGTGAGCTGAAGGTCTGGTCAGGAGAACTCTTCCTTCCTACCACTTGTTCTGGCAGCACATAACAGTATGTATCTACAGGGTGTTGGTTGGTTGTGGTGAGTTTTGTTGGGTTTTTTTGTTTGATTCTTTTTGAGATGGTAGTGCAACATCTTTCAATATGCTCATCCCACTGTTTCTTTTCATTCAGTGATGTACTCATCCAGATTTAAGCAACCCATTCTGAAAGCAACATTAATTTGTACGTTGTGATTAGTGAGTAATGCTGCTAAGTGGCCAATGGAAGAAGAAATAGTGGATTAGAACGTGTTATACAATTACAGTCACAAAACATTAATATATTTATCTACTGTAGACTTAGGAAAATAATGAAAGCAATATGATTTATCTACTTGCACATTTCTTACCTCTGATTACTTCTATATAAACAATACACAGGAAAATGTGGGCAAATCAAAATAGTTTAAGAAACAGTCTTGCTAAACAAGCTACTTTAGAGACTTGTTATGAGAGAAAAGGTAGAAAGGCCTGTATGGAGACCCCGGTGCATGAAGAAGACTGGAGAAATAACTTCATAGCTCAAGAGGAATTGGTTATGGAGGAGTTTGGTTGAATACGATAACCCTGCTTTTATTACCTGATCATGCTGGAAAGTGGATTATATTCTAATACTGTCATGCACTAAAATATAAAATGAGCATGCAGATGAAATGGCACCTACCTCAGAGATTTCAATTAATGTCAATGGAAGAAAACAAATACTTCCCAGGTGCAACCTTTTTTGAATGGTCAGTTAGGATGAAATGAGGTGTGCATAACATCTGTGCCTCCACTTATTCAGAAAAGAAGGTAAGTGATCGCTCCAGATGCAGATATCTCCATCATTGTTCATCCAGATAGTGGAAATGATTCAAGTCCAGATTTCAAGAATGGGTGACTTTTGAAAGATAGAGGATAAGATGTACAAGGATAAGAAGAGACAGAAAAACTAAACTTGCAGTTTAACTGACATGCTCTTCTGGTAGAAACAGAGAAATGGTCAGTGCGGCTCTGTTACTTCAGCAGCCTGTTGTAGAATTTGCATACCTTGAGAGAAATGGGGTGGACTTGGCTCTGGATTCCTACACGTGAATTTTGATTTCATCAACACCATCCTGCCCCTTTAACTCACAAGACAAATGTGGTCATTGTTCTGCAACTTGTGTAGTATTAACTGCTTGGAGAGACAGAATGTTGGGGTCCGAGTTAGATTTAGATAAATACAGACTAACCCAACATGTATTTTCATTTCACTTAAAGGTGTACTTTTGTTTCTGCCCAGGCATTGAAATGAGAAACTTCATGGACTCATAATGACTCTGAAGGCTCCACAAAGAAGACACAGGTTATCTGAAGTGCAAGACCTGGGCAAAAGCTCATTCCAAGCAAAATTTCATTCCACCCAGTGTTGTCTGCAGACATTGTGCAGTCCATCTCAGTTCATCTTGTCCAGGTTATGCTATTTTGACTCATATCACACACTTAAGATCATTGTGACCACAGCTGTAATGTAATTCAATTTACTGCCAGTACTTATCTGCTAATTTGATTCTGACAGTGTGTATCAGGGTAATAGCATTAATGGCGTCAAAGTTACACAAGCCTAATCAGAGTGTCTCTCTATCTGAGATAATGTACAAAAGATCTTGATCTCTTTTACTCAGTCCACTCTTACAGAAAACAGAGATGATGGGTCAACTCTACTAGGCTGTAGGCAAACAAACTGACATAAAAGATGGCTTTTCCTTCCTAACTCCCATTTTAGTCTGGGAGGATTTCAATGTTTTTAGAGAGAAAAATGAGTAGAGGACCCAAGCAACATTTTACACAGAAAGAGGAGCTGGAAACAAGAGATAGGAAGGCAGAAACAGAGGCTACATTATTCTAGACATACATGACATTGGGGAGTTATACATGTATTTCTGAAAAGACCAGCATGTTTTCCTCAAAGGTCTCAAATCAGCTGCCTATATGTAGGCATGCTGTGCCACTGAGATGCCAGGAATACCTTGCCCAGTGCTCCAGCATCTGTTACAGAAGGATAGATATAGCACTGGCAGCCAAGTTTAGGAGTTTGTGATAAAGAAGACTTGGGTAATTACATTTAGGTAACTGAATCAGACCTTTTGTGTCTGGAAAATCTAATGTCATTGTCTGCAGATACTGCGCAGCTGATGACCTTCTTGACAGATACAATATATGGCTGGATTGAATCCAGTGCTGTATCAAAAACATTTCACCTGAGATATCAACACTTTGAGGGATGTACGCAATTCTGTCAGTTTTCATGCAATGCACTTAATTGCCTCAGATCCTTATATCTTGCCAGCCACTGCCGAGATTCAGGCTCATGACTCCCTTCTTTAATGAAAGGTCTTAGAGGTAAGAAAATGGATTATTTATCAAGATATCAATCTGGAAACTAGGCATTAAACTCAAAGCAAACAGAAAAAGTCTTCACATTAAGGGCCACTGTACTGGCTGCACTTGTAAATCTGCGACAATTCCAGAAAACCGGAATAGCTAATAGCTAATATAGCTAATAACCTGTAGAGCTGTGTTTCATTAACTATTCATATCCATAGCTAAGGAATTGATCTAATCACAGAAAATCTTAAATAATGATAAACAAATAGGCTTTTGGTTGCCTGCTTTAAACCATCCAGTTACTTAAGTAAGTTTATCTGCATCATGTCTGAAAAGCCTTTGGTGGTTCTGTCAGGATGGATGCTAACAGTAGTTGCATAAGGGACCAAACTATGCCAATGAGGCTGACAGTAAGATAACTCATGGCTTTCTTGTGTTACTTTTTCTCTTCCAGACCCAAGCCTCCAAGGCTGCAACTTGCAGTTGCATCAGAAGATGGTGACTTGCTTGTCTGTAAGAGTAATAATAATAATAAAATAATAATAATGAAATAATAATAATAAAATAATAATAATAATAAACTGTTTTCTACAGTTATGGATAGCATGGATCAATTTATATGATCAAATATGATCATCTTAGATGAATTCCACTTACACAGGGTATCTTGTAGCATTTGAGCTGTTCACCCTTAGCTCCCATTAAGACTACTGAAGACAAACAGATGTTTTTAGAACACAACTCATATGACTGACTTCAGACAATTGTTTTACAAAGAGATGAATCATACTCTACAAGTGTGGTTTTTTTTTCCTCCACTAATTACAAAACCAGTCTAGACAACTAGTTTGGATGTAGATAGCAGCAAAATCTTTATGTGAACTGTGTGCACAGTCCAGGCTGACTGCATATGCAATGTACCAACCTGAACAATTTTTTTCAGGTCAGCACAATAATTCAAGAAATGCTACAAATATATAAATAAATATTATAAGATTTTCAAATACAGTGTTTTGAGAGCACACACTGATCATATACTCGTGGGATTTTTTTAGTCTATGTATGCTTGAACTGCAGCAGCCAGTATTTTAGCACCAAGAATTGAATTGGTATCTATCTGCAAGACAAGATGTAGTTTAGCACAGCTTACTGAGCTTGCACTGTGATAGCAGCATAAAAATCGTATCTGCCTAAAGGTATATTCATGTATGTACTTATAAATGATGCAATCTTGCCTCTTTTATGGTGCAGCTACAGCATTTAATTCAAACATTGGTACCAAAGGAAAACCTCTTCCTGCTGAGTTAAACTAATACTGTGTAATTTAATTAACCAGTAGATATAAATATAGAACAGTGTAGTCTTGGACTGTAGAATTTTTGATACTAGCAGAAATAAACTCCTGATTCTTCAGTGTCTATTTGCTAACATTTTAATTAATAAGCTTATGAATAAGGCTCATTGAAACATGTTGTCCTCTGAGACTTTTCTGTTTAGTTTTAGTGTGGATTTGGATTTTTCCATTTAGCACCATGTGAAATCCCAAGTGGCCTCCATCAAAGGGACCTTCACTTAGAAGTAAGTTGCTGCATCTTCCCGAGCTCCCTTAGAAGCCAACTTACCAAACCATGGCATTAAGTAGGGTAATGATATTTAATTTCAGGATGTTAAGAAATTGACTGTTTCATATCTTTGGTGTACAAAGTTTGCTGGTAGTTCTAATTTTAAAAGTCTTTTGGAAGATACACAAAGCCCTTGAGGAAGGAATTCAATATATTTTTCTGCTGCTAACTGAAATGCCTGAGAACTTAAACATAAAGGGAAATCTTACATTAGAATAGGCCAACAAGATAGATGATACATTAAGAATTCATCCAGCTTATCAACAAAGAGATGAAAGATATGTAACAGTAGAAATCACTGTTGCAGACCACACTTCTGATGCCTCTAAACCAGAATCTGATATAGGAAATTCACTTTTTTTTTTTTTTTTCTTTCCCCAGCAAAGTATTAGGATTGCTTCACTGGTCAGTAGAATTGAGAAACTGTATTTCCCAGTAGCTTGAAGTTAGATATTAAGATGCAAAAGTCATATGCCAAAGTTCTGAGTTCAATTCTCAGATAGCTTAGAAGTATTTGTTTGATTTTAGGGAAGTCAACTTCTAAAATGAGAACATTCCTTCTGTATTACTTTTATGTTCTGTTGGAAAATGACTCACCATGATTGCTCACTGGCAAATCGACCTATTTAACTGTAGAGAGGACTTTTGTTACACCAAGACCACCACAGCAAACTTTATCTTGTCACTTTTCAGGTGTTCCTGAACATTATTGTTATAATATTAGGGATTGATCACATCCCTTAGTGAAGAGTTGTGAGACATGCACAAATGAAATGCAAGCTGATGCTGAAGCTCAAGAATAACCAAGCAGTGCAGCAAGATATGACTGCAAGATTTGTTCACTCCACAAATTACACATGCCTGCTCACCAATCTCAGACAAACCCAGAAAACACTTCAGCTATTCCTACAGTTCACACAGTGCCTTTTGGCAAGGAAAGAGTCTTTCTGACTTCACAGAGAAGAAATCAGCAGCTGAATGTCACACTTGATCATCCTCCTACTGGAAAACCTCCTGCTAGTGTTCACTTGTATGATGGAAGCTACAGGATAAGTAAATCAACTTACCCACTTCTTATATGAGCAGCAAATTAGAGAAATAATTCCTAGTCCTAAAAAAGGAGAGTTATCAATATATCTGTCCCCTGTGTATCTCCCCTTATCTTCCTCTCCTAGCATTTCCCTCTCTCCCCCCGAAGTATTATCCATCTTGGCAAGAGGAATGACAAATGCTCACAAAAGAGAAAAGAGACTGCATCCCTGCTGCTAACTAGCAATCCTGTAGATCACACTAACTGAAGCCTTCATGTCTTATGAACATAACACCGGGCACTACTCACAGCAGAGACCATTCTGCTGCACGATGCAGTGGGCTCAGCTGCTTGTATTAATGATTCATGCTTTACCAACACAAAATGTATCATAATAATCATATGGGACCAGCACACTGCGGTGCTAGAGACATATTTGTCCAGCTAATAGTTTGACTTCATCTGAAATGTTTTCTTGGGTCACTGACCTATTAATTGTAGGTAGAGTGCAGGAGATAATATATAGCTAATAGACTTTGAGTCAGACTCCATTCTTTGCAGTTACCAGGCAACCTCCTCCAGCTCTGCTAATACTTCTCCTCTCTTCCCACTGCAAACTTAGCGATGGCAAGCATGCGTTCCAGAGAGCGTTGGAGGATAAGAGAGGAGGCAGATCATATTTAAGTTAGATGGCTTTTTACAAGCATTAAGCAATGCACTCCTGTAATAAACAACTATGCCAGAGCTAATACTCAATAAACAGTGTGCTTTATAAGCAATTAGGGACTCACACTGTGGAACAGTCATTTCAGTGGAATGAACAATACCACCCTAACAATGCTTAGCAAGATAAGTGACTTGTTAAAAGCATCATATTTCTCCTTTAAAAATCAATTAACATTTGGTGCTTTTTTTTTTTTTTTTTTTTTTTTTGATCTATGAATTTCTGAATGTCTTATTCAAATGCGAATGAAGTCTAGGAGCTCATTCTATTCATTGGCTGCTGTTAACTTGCAAAATAAATGCATAAAATTATACAGGCAGTCAAGTTCAGTTCTTTTTCAGCCCAAGAGAGAGCTGAAGATGTTGAGATGAATCACATAAACACTCTGGGTGAAGGAGAAGCCAGAGCACATTGTTAAGCCCTTTTCTCAGTGAGACCGAATACTTTTGTCCTGTCTAAATATCCACAAGATTTTTTTTTTCAGTTGGCCCAATCTAATGCAAACTTCATTTCTCTCTACTATTGATTTCCTATCAGCTCTTCATAAATGCCTTTCTTCTTCTCTAACAGTCTAATAAACTATTATTTCAAAGGCTGCATTCAAGAGATTTGTTAATCAAAACACAACCTCCACCTGTCTCTCTTCAAACTCTGGGCTGTGAAGGCTACAGACATTGTTGGAGGAAAATCAGCAACTGTTAACTGGGACTAACACCTGCCTCAACCTGCTGGCCATGCTTCTTTTGATGCAGACCAGGATACAGTTGGCTTTTTGGGTTGTGAGGGGACACTACTGGCTCACATCCAGCTTCCCATCCACCATTACCCCTAGGTCTTTTTTGGCAGGGCTACACTCATCCCCCAGCTATTATTGGTAGTAGATATTGACTTGACCCAGATGCAACAGCTTGCATTTTGATTTATTGAACCTCATGAGGTTCTCCTGGCCCCACTGCTCAATTCTGTCTGGGCACCTCTGGAAGGCATCCTGCCCCTCAGGTGTGTTGATGAATGACAATCTGCTACTCACATTTACCTTTGTAAAAACATGTCCTTGATTTTGATAGTGAAAAATGTTAATTCTAGTATGAATGTGACTGGTCAGAGATTAATCTGGAGAAAGTAAAATTTTAATGCTGATTCAGCTGAACTCAGTCCAATCTCATAACTATAAATTCCAAAAAAAAAAAAAGAGGTAAAACTAATGCTCTAAAGCCAGGGTTCAAACTAACCTAATATTTTGGGTGAGCTTCCTTTTGAGAATAATCAGCTCGGCATTTATCCCAGATAACCCTGCAGCATTTAACAGAGAAAGATAATTATCATAGTCTTCCTACCTAGCATAATATTGCCACCTCTAAGATTCTTCGGTGTTCCCAGAACATAACTAATGAAAGTTAGCCTAGAGTTAATAGATGGAAATGTGCTTCTCAGGGTCTTCATATGCAGTATAAAGGATTTAAAGTGCCTGAAAACTGAAAAAGGATTTGAAACCCCTACTCTGAAATGGCTGGCAAGAAGCATAGTTCCTGGGTTTGATTTGGATTCCAAGGGATTAAAGTAGGCTCCTTAGAGGTTCCTTACTTCTCCAGTGACCCCAGGGGAGCAGGCTGTGACAGTGTTTTTAATTTAAAGCCTTTGCTATCTGTCCAAATAATCTAACTTTTATGTATCTAGGCTGTTACAAAGATTCAACTTTCTTTTCAAATCACTAATTACCGGAGATGACAACAAAAGTGCTCCTTTCTGCACGTCTGGCACAATGTTTTCAACTCTGAGGAATATATTGCCACATCATACTACTTGGTGAGCCTCCAATTGCTGATATTATATCATCAGAATTACCTTCTCTTTCTCCCCTTGTTTCTCTCTCCTTTTTCTTCCTTCTTACAAGAAAAATTTAACTCACAGCATTTTGCTAGAAAGAACAAAGCCTTGTATTTCGTTATTTTTAAATCAGAATTTGTGAGCTCCTTGATTTCCTTTCAGTAACTAATTGAAAAATTTTTAAGCTTCTAGTCTTGCCAGGGTTAAGTCTGGTAGAAGCCACCTCAGAGATAATTTCAGGCACAAGGTCTGAAAATCAGGTACAAGCTCATGTCATCCTTAATGTGTTTTATAACATGTTGCATGGAGAATATACTGCACTGTGGTTAGGAAGTACACAAATAGGACTGTATCTTTTTCATTCTGTGAACAATCACCATAACAGTAAAACACAGCAAACCTTGCTCTGTAATACAGCTTGATAAAAAGCTCTGCCAGGTGCCTCCAATTTTGTGCCAGCAATATATATCAACCCCTCATGAAGTCTGTTATGATACCTGGAAAGCCTACGCTAAGCAAAGCTGAAATGAATGATAAACAAAACAGAGCTCATTTTTCTCCAGTTGTGTTCACGTGTATGAGAGCTGTCAAGACAAGATGCACATTAGTACTTAACTGAGAATGACTTCAGAGAGCGTTCATAAACCTCCATTAATAACTCCCTGACAGCCTGGCAGTGCCTGTCTTGGTATTTATCTAATAGCAGGCCACTATTACACTGTGACAAGTTCTATTCCTCCAGGGACCTCTAAAATACCTGTAGGATCTGGAAACGTTCAAGAAGGGGAGAGCGTACTACTTCTCCCTTCTCCAGCCTAATTAAATTTATTATCACACTTAATCCAGCATGAATAAGACCTTATTTATCATGACAGTTATAACTGCGTATATGTTAGATCACCTCAATGATAGCTTCAGTGTAAAATTGTTTCCTGGTTGAAAACAAATGGCACAGCCTAAAAAACTCTTGATGTTGGATTCCATATCTTACATGAAGCTCTGTACACATGTTGCACATGATGTTGCTTACTCAGGCTAGTGCTGTCCTCTGAGGCTATTCCTGCAGTCCTCAAGCTTTCCCCAGTGGGTTGAGAGCAGCTGCATATTCTCTAGGCATGAATAACAGCAGGAAGATCTCTGTAAGTCTCCTGCTGTTAGGTAATATGGACACACCTTGTGCTCCAAGGAATACTGATGCTTCAACAGTATAGATATAAAACAGCTTCTAACATAATCCTCAGGGACTGTGGTCTGTTTCTTGGACAAATCCCAAACACAGTATAGATGGAGCCTATGTAGTGCTGGCAATCACTTCTCTTCCTGGGGACAGAGACCCCATCTGCAAAATATACAGTAGAAGCATACTAGCTTTGCAAAGCTTTAATTCTTCTCATGGTTCCAACATTCTTAATAGTGGTGTATGATAGCTCTGTAAAAATGTTTTTAGTTGTCAAGACAAACATTGGCTGTTAAAAAAAAAAAAAAAAAAAGAAGAGAGAGAGAAAGAGAGAAACCAGGAAATTCTGATAGTTCAGTTTGATTTCAGCTTCCTTCCCAAAGCAGAACAAGCAAACTGTTATGTAATATAGAGTGAACAAGCTCAGCATACATCAGAAACATTGTGCTGTATCCAACAGCATGGACATGTCAGCCAGAGAATGGTCTGCAAGACAATAAAATTAATTCTCCTGCTTGTCCCAGTTGGCATTCAGTGTCTGGTTTTGAAATCACCCTTCAAGGAAGATAGTTGGGCCAATGGGAGGATAGCAAGAAGAATGTAGTGATAGAAGTCATCAGTGTGAGACGCGCAGTCTAGAAGAAAGATTAAACGATCTGGAGTTTCTTAGCCAAAAGAGAGAACAACAAGGGAATGCTTCAACAAAGCTGATGTAAAGGAGAGGCTAAGCTTTTCTTCATGAACTGTGGTCAAGAAATGATGGACTTAAATTTCAGCAAGAAGTAACTCGTTGATCTGATTCTCCCACCAGTGGTTCAACATGGGAGAGAGAAAGATGAACAGCAAAGCTCGTATCCTGTCTCCTTTTAACAGGGCCACAAACTGGAATGTAGGAATTAGTGGCTACTAGATATATCTGTGCAACCTCTTCCGCAGCAACCAAAATTATACCACTCATCTTGGTGTCATCTGCAAACATGCTGAGGGTGCACTCAATTCTACTATCTATATCATTAATGCAGTTATTAAATAGTATTAGCTCCAGTACAGACTCCTTGAAAGACACCTCTTGTTATTGATTTCCATTTGGATACTGAGCAATTAATTGACTGTAACCCTTTGAATGTGGCTAACCAGCTGATTTCTGATCTACCTAATATGGTTCATCCACCAAATCTATTATACTATATAATATAGTATATTAATATATATATTTATATTTTATATACATATTAATTATATATTAGATAACAGCATAAATATTGAGTAATCAAATATCAGCTGTCTGTTCTTCCTCCTTCAAGAGCTCTCAGGCTTTCTTCAATGCCTTTCTTCAACATATCCTATTACTCCTTTTAAATCTCCCTCAGTTGGGGTTTGTCATGTTTCTCTGTATCTTCAAACTACTGAAGCTCATACTGCTGCACAGCTGCTAACATCACCAAACACATCTTCCAACAGAGTTTTTTTAAAGCTTAGAAAAGAGGCTAGGATCCTTAGCTAACCATAAGCAAAGTTCTGATTATTTTACATTGCTTCCAAGAAAGTGAAAATACAGAACATCAGCTGAATCCAAAATGACTTTTTATGGTCCATTGAAGGGGAAGGAGTCTTAGATCCCAGAGATTTAGCTTCAGGAGAAGGTCTGCTTCTGTCAGAATTTGAGACATTCTTTGATGTTAGTGATATGAAAGAAAGAAATACTTTCCTCAGGGACCAAGAAAAGAAAATAAATCCAGTCTTCAGCCTGACTTGCTTTTCACTTCTCCAGCTACAGTCTCCAGAATGCATTGCAATAAGTAAATCCTCATATATCATTGGTTTAATATGACAACTGTGATGCTTAATAAGGCTGGAAGAAACATCACTGTGACTCTATTTGAGCTTCCTAAACAATCAGTTATTGCTCAGAAGGTTACACCAATTTTTATAGCTCGGGAGTTGATTTGCAATTTGTATTCATCTTTCATTTTGACTAGGCCAACTGTGTGTTCTGTCTGTGTGATCAGCTCCGTAAAAATTCATTCCTATCCATAAAAATACAAGATTTCTAATAACGCCTCCCCTACGTTGTATGGGTGTATTTGTGTTTTTATTTAAAAGAGAAAGGCAGTTAAACTGGTAACCGGATTGCCTTTCTGTCCAGTTTTGCTCTGGACTCAATCCATCTACTTTAAATCTCCCCAGTCAGATTTTAACTGAATTGTTTCTGTGATGAGATGGGAGAAATCTATCTTTGCACAATTTATGATTTCTGAATAACTGAAATTATTGCACATCAAATGTCTCTCTGTACAGAGTCACTCTGGGCATGCAGGGCCCCTGACAGATATGGCTCACACTGTCTGAAAAAAGATGGTAAAGAAACAAACGATGTAATAACATAATGTTTGAATTCTGGTTGAGCAATAGGCATGCTGCATAGATAAATCTGGGCCAAAGATACCAGTTCAACAACAACAAAAAAAGGAGTTTGGGAAGTCTCAGTGAAAGGGCAAAAATGGCAGTGTAAAGAATTGAGATGATAAAGCAGTTCTGGATAAAAGGAGAAACAAACAAACTTTTCTGTAGCAGACAGATCCTGTTGTGCTGCAGGGCTAGCTGGGGAAGCTGACTTCCAGTAGGAGAGAAGGAAAGAGGCTCCGTGACAGTAATGAGAAGTCATGTGGCTGTACTTTGAAAGGATCTTGAACACCACAGAGAAGCCTGGCAAAAACCCAGCGCTCAAAAGTGAGGAGCCTGGAGGACCTGTGGTGGCTCTATCTTCCAGGTGAGTCTGGCCTGTAAATTACCTGGGATTCCTGTAACCTGGATAGCTCACCTAGAACAAGGGAAGGATAGGAAAATACAGACGTAATGAGGTGCAAATAGAGCAGCACACTGAATATCCAGCATAATGTGTGGCACTGGAGCTTAATTATTTACCATTATTAATGATCTGGGATATTTGACTGATGCTCATGAGGAATAGAGCCATGGAAACACCAGTTCCTTCAAGACACTGGGCTGTCTCCTTCTCAACACAGGTCACACTCATGTAGCAGAGGCAGCTGGAGGAAACATATGCAGCAGTAGTTCACTGTCCAGCATCCTGAGACAACCTCACCTTCATGACCAGTCTGAGAAAAAATGCATGAAAAAGAGCAGTCAAGGTGGGGCTGGTCATCAGGCACAGTGACGTTTAGCAAAGGGTGGCACAGAGAGGTAGCATTGCCCAAAAGCAGTTCAAGGAGAATGGCAAGGGCCCTACATGTGGGCATCTGGCTGCTTAAGCACTAGCAGGATTTGGGTAGTAACTCTGTCTCTCACTGCATCCATCACTTTGAATTGATGGACTAGATGATCTTAGTGGTCTTTTCCTACCTTGGTAATTCTATGATTCTATAATCTCCCTCCTTTCTCTTCCTCCCTTTCTCCTTATCTCTCTTTTCTCTCCTGCTGCCTTCTAAACAACCAAAAAGCCTAAAATTCTTGTACTGTGGGTGAGATTCATTTCATGAGTCTCGCATGTAACAATACTGATCAGATGATATATAGATCATTAAAAAAAGAAATTATCAATGAAATGTACTGGCTAAAGTGTAGATGTGTTGCTGTTCCCAGCTATTAGATTACAACAAACGGAAGATCTTTTAAAACATTTTCTAAACTGGCTTGTTTTTGTCAAGCATGATGATAGAACAGTTCAAATTTGTGTCTGCCAAGTTTTTTATCAGGTACCAAATGACATTTTAATTAAAATGTTAGAAGGGTACAAAACCAGCCCTGCATGTAAAAGAAACAAAAAAGCAAATGTCTGGTCTCAGTCTGTGAAGACGAAACAGGAATTTGTCTTCAGGCCAGGGCACTTCTGAGGGAGTGCCATAGAGATCTGTGTTTGGACTTGCAGTCTTCAGTGTTCCTGCAGACAATGTCTGTGAAGCCTTCTGGAACCACATCAACACTGCCAGTTACATGTAAACAACAAGCCTTCATATCGCGTCTATCTCTTCTTGCTGATTACAGAGTGACCTATAGCAGCAGCTTCAATAGTTGACTCCTGTTCTGCTGTGAGGTGCCACAGAATTTGTGATGAGTAACTTGGACATTGGTAGCCTAGGGCATGAAAAACACCTGCAGCCCAAGGCAATTCAGAAGGGGGATGAGGAATCAGAGAAGGGGAACTTGTTCATGCAGAGAGATTTGGCTAACTCTGTGCCAATTAAAAGGTTTGATGCTGCCCATCTCAGTGATATCACTAAAGCAGTTGCTCCAGTTCAGCTGTGGATGTGACATCTGGAAGCCCCGTCTCTCTTCTCCTGATCTTGCAGAGAAAACTTTGCTTGTGGTAAAGGCAGATGGTGGACAAATATGGACAACAGAGACAACAACTGGCATCACTAGTGGTAGCAGAGGCTCTCCCTAATGGGGCTTGGGGTTTTGCACCAAAAACAGGTCTCTTGACACGCACGCACACCTAAATGATTTTCTTCTTACTTGGCCTCTCCTCATATGAAATCATCTTTGTCTCACCACTGTATACAGTGAGTGTCTTAGTGTCTTTGCTGATCTTTATAGTGATGGGCTCCTGTCTTGGCTGAGCCTTTCTCCTTACCTCTTCATCCCCACATCTTCCTCTCAATCCATTCCCCACTGGTCCTCACAAAATGGTGTCCTTTCATTTGCATAAACATCCCACTGTGACAAGGCATCCATCTGAATAGTTCTCCAGATGGGGAGGCAGAGTAAGATTTATAGAAGGCTGGAAGACACACTTCCAAGAAGGCCCTGAACTCAGTGGTCTCTCTCTCCAGTTTTCCTTACTGGCAGACATAAAGGTAAGAGACAGGAAAACGTTCAAGACAAAACTTCAAAATGGCCTTTTTAGGTTTAGTAAAACAAGGCACTTCCAGAAATACTAACTTGAACAAATTTTGTGACTCACAAATGGATTTTCCAAATTGCTACTATCTCAGACACCATCTGAGTTAATGTGATTTTACATGCCTGGGTCTTAATGCAACTTGAAAAAAAATCTCTGACTAGCCTCCATTCTGAGTAAAGGAATTTCTGAAGTTCATTCAACTTGTGCAGCTGCAGTCTGGATGAAGTGGGACACCAATACCATATTTTTTTTCTTGGAATTTGTATCTCAGAAGCCTGCCAAAGCCTCCAAGTTACAGATATATCTCCAGAAGGCGCTACAGGAATTAGTAGGTTATAAACCACAACTGGATCTGAGTTTTAGTTCTGCCTTAGTACAAACCAAGAAATTGAGGTTTACTGCCTGTTTCCATAGAAATGAAGTTCATGATCACTCTTTGAAATGTTCTAGGGGAATCCACTTATATATAACACTATGAAAAGTCAGGCATTATTATCATTATTATTGGTTTTGTTGTTGATATTATTATCACAGAGATTGTGCAGTGCTTTAAACCATGAATAACTGTGGACAGTGGAAAAGCATATTCACCTCTATATTTCTCACTACTGTTTAACTGTGACACCAGAGGGAGGATGAATGCAATGAAAGATACGTACCAAACAGATGAAGAAAAATGACTTCTATCGCTGTGAAGCAACATGTTGGAACAAATATTGACAACTGCTGAAAAAGTGCCTTTGGCTACAAACAGCAGAGATGTAGTTATGTCCAGCTCCCAGTGCCTTTCTCAGCTGCACTCACTCATAGTCCTGCCCCTTCATACTCTTAAGTTCATCAGAAGAACTTGACTAATGTGTGTGGGAAGAGCATGGAGTTGTATCATGGAGGTAAGATGGGGATATTCAGCATTTTTGTCTCAGCCTCAGCTGGGAAATGATACTAACGCATCCAGTGTAGCAGAAAGAATATTAGCATTGCTAGCAGAGATTTGCTCCTAAGAAATAGGGAGCAGCTTCAGACAAGATATATCAAGAAATAAGAGATGATTTACTTCCACAGCATTTATTGCTATAAGGTGTACATACACCCCATCCATTTTCATTAGCCACAAGATTTGTTGCAGTTGTCCCTATTGGAGGACAATGTTGTTGCTTTTGTCGTCATCATTTCCAATATATCGTGAGGAACCCCTGCTTGAAGCACAGTTTCTGGGCCCACATCAAGTGAAATACAAAAGCAATCTGCCCCTAATGCCAGCCCTAATCATGGGAGTTCTCCACCACTCTGCCATTTCCCAGTGTGGGTTACAAGGCTTGTATGGCCTCCAGGAGCACATCAGAAGTAGTCTTGAGATCATCCTTGTATAAGCAACAAACACTTCCTTCCAGCTTGTGTCATTTCATATCACAGCACTTCTAATGAACAATCTTATTTCTGAGCAAAAGGAGGAGAGAAAGTAAGTGACTCTGTTAGCACTGTTGCCTTAAAGGCTTGAGTATGAAATGGACTACTCAGAATGGAAAATTGTGCATTCGGAGCACAGATACATGGCACAAATTTGCCAAGATGAGTCTTCCATTGGGAACTTTGTCTCAGTACTCTGAGAAACGAGGCTTAAATTGAGTTTACTTCTAGTGAGGTGGGCACTGAGATGAAGACACAAATGTGACTGATGGGTATGACGGAGAGATCTATGGGTCATTAAAATCATAAAATCAAGGAATCAAGATACATAACATTACTGTGAATTGTATATAAAAATGGCACTTGGATGACTTAGATTAAAAAAGAGATACCTATTCTTGAAATAGTTTGTTGACACCTTACTGAAAAGGTTTTTATATCTCATTGACATCCTTATCTGGCAGAAGAGAGATGCTGTGACTCTCTTAAGAATCACAGAATCATAGAATCCTCAGAATTAGAAGGGACCTTTAAAAGCTATCCAGTCCAAGTCCCCTGCAGTGAACAGGTACATCCACAGGTAGATCAGATTGCCCAGAGCCTGATCCAGCCTTGCCTTGAAAGTCTTCAGGGACGGAGCATCAACTACGTCTTGGGGCAACCTGTTCCAGTGCCCACATAGACATCTGGGAGTACGAGAGCTGTGCTGGTGTGGGCACCGGTAAGAGGCATTCAGCTTGTGTTACTGAGCTGGGGCCAGTTGAGGCCTGGCAGTGGGTGCTCAGGCCAGCCTTGCCAGAGTCTCTCTGCTCCAGGAGGGATGAAAGCCTGATCCAGCTTGGGGCTTCAAGTTCATCCTGTTGACCTTCCTGTCTTCCTTTACAGCCTCCAGAAGTTCCCTGGAAGCTGCACACAGACAGCATCCCAGACCGGGTGGAAGGGGCCAACTACAAAACAACTTCCCAATCCAAGAGAGTGCCTCAGGTTCCCAGAGCAGACCCCAAAGGTGCTGTGATAGCAGCTCTACACCAGCCCCCCGTGCTCCGGGCATCACCCATGGCTCAGCCAGAGCAGCAACTTCGAGGACCTCAGGTGGTTCGCCACATAGACAACAGTCCAGGCAGGCTCAGACACGAAGCCGCTCCCCAGTAAAAGATCAGGCCTCATATTCCCAAAGCCAGACAAGAAGAATGCCACGTGGTGGCAGAGGCTGTTCATCAGCCCGAGCTGCTCAGAGTAGCACTTGCCGCTCAACCAGATCAGTGACATCAAGATCTTCAAGGGGTTCCCCACTGCCTGAGTACAGGAGGCGGTCCAGGCAGCGAGGGCGGTCCCACACAAGAAGCTGTTCCCCAGTGAGACGTTGGGCTTCCAAATCCCAAAGCCGGTCCCGAAGAGGCCGCAGGAGAAGTTCCAGGCAGCAGGGACCAGTGAGGGCACGAAGGCGCTCCCGGCTCCAATGTCGGAGCCAACATCCCTACAGCTGGTCCCAAAGACAGTAGCACAGGAGCAGCTGTGTGCAAGTCCCACCTGCTGGCTCTGGTCCCAAGCATCCAAGACAAGCTGGGAGATCTCTCGTGCATTTGTCGGCTTTATTTTTCTCTGCTTATCCTGGGATTGTCTTCTCCTCAGCACCTTCCCAGACTTTCCTCTCTATGGCCCAGTCTAGGCTGAGCTGGGTTCCAGCCCTGCACCCACCGGGGCAAAGCATCCAAAAACCCCATGGGCCAAGGCAACACTGATAAAGGCAGCCCAGTTCTGGGGGTGTTTCTGGTCTGAAGTTGTGGGCAGCTTTGGAGCTGCTGCTAGATGTGGGGTGGGTCAGAGCTCAGGGTTCCTGAGTTTGGGCTGTGCTGTGAGGTTTGAGGGGTGATTTTAGTTCGGGAAAGCTGCCAAGCTGAAAGTGCCTGAAAGTGGGTAGATGTGGGGGGAGGAGTGGATGTTGTCTGCCTTGACTTCAGCAAGGCTTTTGACACTTTCTCCTACAACATCCTTGTAATGAAGGTTAGAAAGTGTGGGACATTGAGAACTGGTTGACTGGAAGAAAGAGCTCAGAAGGTTGTTATCAGCAGCACAGTCTACTTGGAGGCCTGTAAATAGAGCATTCCCCAAGGACGAATGTTGGGTTCAGTCTTGTTGAACATCTTTAGCAATGACCTGGATGAAGGGAGAGAATGCACCTTCAGCAAGTTTGCTGCTAACACAAAGCTGAAAGGAATGGCTAACATACTAGAAAGCCTGTGCTGCCATTCAGCAAGACCTTACAGGCTGAGAATTAGGCAAAGAGAAAACTGATCTGGTTGAACAACAGCAAATGTCTTACACCTGGGAAGGAATAACTGCATGCATCAGTACAAGTTAGAGACTGATTTGCTGGAAAGCAGCTCTGCAGAGAAGAGCCTGAGTGTCCTGGTGTACAACAAGTTGCCCAGGAGCCAACAGTGTGCGCCTGTGGTCAAGAAAGCCAACGGATGCAGTACTCCAGATTGGACCTTACAAAGAAGAAGGAGACTTCCCTTTCCCTTCCTTTCCCTGCTGGCTGTTTTGCAAGTCTTCCTCCAAAGCATCATTTTCTGTGATGATGAAAGAAAGTGTTTAAGTTGTGAAGAGAGGTCCTGAAGCTGTAATCTAGACAAGGTTTTCCAGCTATCTGTGTGGAAAGCCTGAAAGAATCATCCTGACTCTGACCAGGGTTTGTCCTCTGGAGCATTCCAAGAGAGATTTGACAAGCTACTCACAATCTGCCTTCATGAGGCAATGAAATCACAGAAAATGCTATGTTCAAGGATGGTCTTGAAGACACACATTTGCAAAGCAGAAGTCTGTACATGACTTTTGCGTAGATTTAGCTGCCCAAATAAAGTGAATGACTGACAGCTGTGGTGTACATAATTATTTAAACTATCTACAAGGAGATGGTAGATGTCACTCAGAATTTCAGGAATACCTGCACCATCATGGATCAGCAACTGGAGGCCAGGCAGGTTTCTCAAGGACAGCTCAGACAATCTTTTCTGATTGGTCAGAATACCTGACAGCTATGCATTTGGATGCATTTTAGAGTGTCTCAAGTCACTCAAGGTGCCAGTATGTGGGGAAGTGAATCTCACCTTCAAGCCCATAGCCATGAGAGAAGCTCTGATACCCACTTCATGTAGATGTACTTTTATGTGTAAATGCTGAAATCAAGGTGGCTGAAACCTCTTTAGCATGTTTATTCTGTCCACCAGAAAATTTAATTATCTTGTATTGAGTCATGTTTGACTTGCACTAATTGTTAAGCTCTGAACCTACCCTGATCCTGGGATCAGTTTTTGTGTATAGGCATCAATGTCATGCAACAGAGTCCAGGAATGCCTGCATTGATTCCTATGTTGTTATCAGCAAGCTGTATCACCTCCTAGGCAATAATACAGTGCAGGGGTATTCCGGTAATAAATGTCTATTCTTTCCTTGTGTACTGAAAAGGTTAAATTTGTTTCAGTATTCTTAGATTGACAGAGGAAAGGGATAATTCATCAGCAATTCATTTTTTTCACTCAATTTGTTCCTTGTTATTTTTAATGAGCTTTTGAAAGCAAGCAAAAACATCAAGAATAAATGAATTTCTGTATAAAAACAAAACAAAGAAGTCTAACCTCAACAGCTGAAAACTAACAACTCTTAATAACAGAATAAATACACATTAAAGAAATGATCATCCTAAACAGTAGGAATGGAAAAAGTGAAAGGAAATTGGTTGCTTGTTTCATGAAAAGAACAATCCACTTACAGCAGTAACAGCAAAGGCTTGGAAATGACAAAATTACCTCACCTCTGCTCAAGGCTTTGCTGTCTAATACTTGTAACACCTCTGCTAGTATTCCAGTAGGTATTTTGTGTTATTTTGCACAAGTTTGTACTTGCAGCCCTTACAAATGACATGATGATATTCCCAACAACTCCACAGAACTGCTTAGAAAGAGTTTCGGGGTGATAATCAACCTTTCTGGGGCTCCAGGAATAAAATTGCTCCTGGCTTCAGTAGTCCCTTGAATTCATTTGATAATCAAGATGGCCACAGAATTCGAACAGAAGTCATTATGGCTTTTTCTATAGATTTTCAATTTTTAAAAGAAGCTCCAAGCAGCCTGAAGACATTGTCTAAACTTTGTTCATTAGCATAAAACTAGACAGACGTAGCCAGTAGGAAGTTTTCACTGGCATCTGAAATGTTTCTGTTTCCAGTATCCTTTCTGAAGTTACTGCTTTTCAGATATCCATTGTTCCAATTCTGTAAGATGTAGCCAGTTTTTCATGATGGAGTCAAATTATTTGAAAGCCAAAGCACCCCAAATCAGTAATAACTAAGTGTCAAAATAGAGACTTTGAAGTCATGACTAGCCTGGCAGGGTCTGTCTGGCAAATCTGAACCAACCAGTTACTGCTATACTGGTAGTATTGTCCATGTCTGTCCACATCTGGATATGGTACTCCAGGTGAGGTCTCACCAGAGTAGAGAGGCAGAATCACCTCCCCTCTAGCCATGATTCTTTTGATGCAGCCCAGGATACAGTCAGCTTTCTGGGCTGCAAGCTCACATTGCTTGCTCCCATTCAGCTTACACCAGTACCCCCAGGTCTTTTTTGGAAGGACTGCACTCTATCCTTACTTACATCAGCTTGTATGGATAGTGAGGATTGCCATGACCCAGGTGCAAGATGTTGCACTTGAGTCTGATGAATCTCACCTGGTTCCACTGCTCAAGCCTGTCTAGGTCTGGATGGCATTCCATCCCTTGGGCATAGCTTGGTGGCATCAGCGAACTTGCTGAGGGTGTATTCAATTCCACTGTTGGTGTCACTGATGAAGATATTTAAGAGTATTGGTCCCAGCACTGATCCATAAGGAACACCATTCATCACAAATCTCTATCACCACAACTCTATGGATACACTCTCATAGCCAGTTCCTCATCCATTGAACAGTCCATCTGTCAAATTAATATCTTCCAATTTGGAGAGAAGAATGGGGGATCATGTCAGAGGCTTGATGAAGTCCAGATAGGTGACATAAGTGGCTCTTCCCATGTCTACTGATAGTTATACCACCATAAAAGGCCACAAGGTTGGTCAGGCAGGACATGCTCTTGGTAAAGCCCTCTGTGTGAATCACCTCCTTTTCTTCCTTAGCAAAGCTTCCAGGAGGATCTCCATGATCTTACTTGTTGGCATACAAGTCCACACAATGAATGGAGGAAGAGTATTTTTCAGTTACATTAAAGACTGATATTTAGTATATAAGAGCAGTTAGTCCATATGGAAATAAAAAGAATGTTATTAACATTAATAATATCCTGCTGAGTGAATACAGGAGTCTGAAACAATGCTACAAAAAAAAAAAAAAAAAAAAAAACTGGAAAAATGCTATTTAATCCAGACCATGGCCAACATGATGAAAATGACTAGCTTTTAAAATCTAGTTCCATATTTAACCTAAACTAGTATTTTTGTTATAGTTATGGTGTAAAATTCCCTGATTTTACACCATAGGCAAGATGGTACAGAGAAGAATACCTAGTATGAAGTAATTGAGACATCCAATGGGGTTTTTCTCACAATAGCATGATGCAGATAACAAAATGTATTACTGAGACTAGATGAGACTCATGAGGCTCAGCAACTGCCCTTCTCACTCGTGGAAGATGCATCGTATTATCATGTAATTACAGGCAATTTTGCAGAGTCTTATTCCTCTGCTTATTAAAGCAAAGTAAAAGCTGCTTTAAAGTGGAAAAAAAAAAAAAAGTTTTTATCTTTTCAGCAGGTGTCATCTTTTGTCTGTCTTTTCTTTTCAAGAAAAGAGTAATTTGGAGGATCATAACAACACAGAAAATTACTGACTTAAAGAATTCTACTATAAATCAGTCCTAGTCTTTGGAAAGCTGAGGAAACAAAAGAAGAGCAGTTTTAGACTCTCAATTGATCATATATCTTTCCAAAATTCCTTGGAAAGAGCATTTCTCTTGTGCTGGTTCCAGAAGCCTGAATGTCCCCATTGCTTCAAAACTTGAGATCTGAAATCTTCATGTTAACTCTCTTTACCTTTGTGCATTCAGTGGGAATAAATACAAAATAGCACATGCATCGAGCCAGGGACCAGAACTCATCTCTAAGAGAGGGCTTCAACCACTACAGTTCTGTTACCTCTTCCTCACTCTTTTTGACTTGAGAATCAGTCCTTACTGTGCAGAAGGAATGGGTACAATCTTCTAGACAAGAGATCCTAATGCATCTCTAGAAGAGGAAGAAAATGGAATTTTATATCACTACATTTGAAAGAGAATCAGTCTCAGTTCTCTGTATCCAAGTTGTAACAGAAACAACAAACACAAAAAGCAACAACAAAGCTACCACTATCAACAAAACAAATGAACCAACCAAAACCAAATAAGAGATAATAACTGCAGCATTTTATACACATCTGAGTCTTGCTAACAGGACTAAGTGTTCTCCAATGGTTCTCCATCAGGATTTGCCATAATTGGACTCAATGAACTTTTCAACATTAATGAGTCTCTGATTCTCTGATTCTTTGTTCTTTGTGCACTGCCCTGCTTGGACAGTCTAGAAATCTAAAAAGCCAGCATTAAGTGCAGAAACCTTTAAATCAGAGGTAGATATTCTTGTTCAGGAGTTCAGGTGTGTTTGATGTCATGTTGCAGCTGGGCAGGTGTTTTAAGAGGTTTCCAGAGTTGGTCAGTGTCCAAGCTGGTGTTCTAATCCACATCTCTAGAACCCACCTAAAGGTTTATATCCCTAAATCATGTTTGAGAGCTTCAGTAGTAATTGTACTTGTAAACAGTTTCTCCCCTATTCTCTCAGCTGCAAAATCCACTCCAGAATATCCACTGAGCATTGCCATTCATGCAGAATGTCTGTTATCTTCCACCTCAATAAATGCTGAAGGATCTCTTTATTTACAGTTTATGAAGCACTTGGGATTTTATGAGGATGATTGACACCACAAAAATGTACATTATAATTAATGTCAGTCAGGCTGGAATCAGTTCTGTTGTCCCTCCCC